>NC_052359.1:625204-641067 GCF_009727055.1 Benincasa hispida | reverse complement strand
TGTGATAGAACTGAAATAGATCGCGAGAGACTTCTATCATGATACTGGTAGATGTTATCGTAGTCTATCATTAAAATAGAAATAGTACATTTTGCTATATTGGTAAATAAGTTAACTTGATTTTCTTTATTTGAAAATAGTCCCACCTTTTAATTTATTGATGCTTTAATGCAAAAATATTATTTTTTTTAATTAATTAATTGATATATTTTTTTATACAATATATCAAATAAAATATATTATAATAATTTACATAATTGTTAACTACTTAAGAAACAAGTTTTAAGTTGAGGATATATGCCATACTTGTTCATGCTTGTTCACTTTGGAATGCATGGAATGCTAAGTTTTTTATATATCACAATTCAACTGAAGCTATTGAAACTTTAAAGAGAAATATAACATTCTTACCTCAAATCCAATTTAATTTTTTGTTTTAACACACATTGATATGAGGTAAGGGAATTCCCATTTTAGGGATAAGCTTCAAAGGTGATTTTTTTTTTCTTTGTTCAAGGTGCATATCCACCATCATATCCTCCTTCTTCGCCACTGCCACCGTAGCCACTTCCAGCTCCACCACCAACTTCCATGTGCTCCACCACCATAACCTGCTCCACCACCGCCACCGGCTTCCACCTCCATATCCTTTGGAACCACCGTAACCACTACCAGACCCCCTCCTCCTCCACGTCCATAACCTACACCAATGCTCTACTCTGGACCATATCCTGCACCACCTCCAACTTCCATATCCTCCACCTCCACAACTACCATAACCGACTCCATGGTCTCCTCTACCTCATATCCACTTCCTCCACCACCGCCGCTGCCATAGCCTTTACCATGTCCTCCCTAAATCACCATATCCTCCACCACTCCTCCGCCCGCCACCGCTATCCATATCCACTACCAACACAAGGTCAGAGCAACTCCTGATCCATAATCCAACCTCCTCCACCACTAACCGTACCAACCCCCATGATCTCCTGCAACTGCATATCCAGAACCACCACCTCACCACTTTCATATCCAGACCTCCAAAGAATGAGGCCAGCTCCCGCCTCCTATATTATACATGTTTCCTTAGTTCCCATTTGAGAAAGACAACAAATAATTTCCCATTTGATATATAATGGTGGAAAAATTATCACATTTTAATCATATAATCTCATAGTGCTTGAACAACGAATGAGATCATTTAAATAAATCACCTAGGTACTATGTCCCATAATTCTTAAGTATTTGTTGTTAATAACATTGTTCTACTTTCGCGGGAAATAATAAAATATGAATATTTTTCTTGCAAATATGAAGCATATGTTTAGTATCTGGTAGCACAAATGACAATCAAATAAAAAATAATTAAAGATGTAGAACAAGGATAAAAATAGTAGGGATATGACACCAAATTGGCGCAAGATATCACTGATAGCAGCTATCAATGATAGTTATATAGGTAAATGACTAAAAATCCCACACGCAACCCACCATTTCGCATTTCTTCTTGATACACTTTGATCAATTAGAATCAAACTTGAAATATTAATACCCAAGGCCATTAGTCACTATAAGAAAAAGAGACTCTCCCGACACCTGAAATCGTTGTGGGGAGATTGGTCGTTAGGAAATAAGGTCTATCCCGATGACATAAGAGAAGTTTCGGGAGTTACAAATAACTCCCGATGCCATATACTAGTCGTCGGGACATTGGAACTATCTTCTGACGATAGGACACTCCCGACGATAGGACACTGTCCATCGGGACTTATCATTGGGAATTCCCAATCTCCCAATGGCTATCGTGCGTCGTCGGAAGATCTAGTATAGAATCTAAGATCCCCTTCTTCGTTCCAAATCGATCCCAAACCTTATAGTGGTTCGGTAAACCTTAGCCGTCGCAGTCGTTGTTCGCCCCTTCGCTGTCCATTCGCCGATTGTTCGTCATGCACCTCAAATCCATTGATCATCCGGTCGGACATGACAAGCTCGTTCAAAGCCCATTGATCCAGCTGTTCAAAACCTGTTGATCTGCTCGTTCGTCGATCGTTCTCCTCGCGCCTCACCCCCGTTGATCCACCCGTTTGTCAATCGATCGTCGCGCACCTCACTCCCGTTGATCATTGGTCGCGTGCCTTATGTCGTTGATCGTTCACCGCGCGCCTCACGATCATTTGCCTTACGCCCGTTCAAAGCCCGTTCATCATCGCTGTTGAGCTCATTGTTGACCAGCTCAGCTGCTCATTCGACTAGCGTTGCTCCGCTGCCCGTTCGACCTGCTCCGTCGCCGCCAGTACTTCTTTCCTTGTTTTGTTTTTGTTTTCGCTATTTCGCCATTTTCGCCAGTAAATACAACACCAATATATGGATGTGAATTCTATGAGTGCTTCTAGATTTTCATGTAGCATACATGCATAAATTATAAAATCATAGGTCAAGACTAAATACATAGGCACCAGGTAAAGTGACATGTTTTATATGATACTGTCTTTGCAAATTCATTGTTTTTAGGAAAAAATATTCCATTAGGGTCACTCACCCATGTAGATTTCCCATGCAAGCCCACCAAAGAAATTGCCCAAATCTTTGATGGTAAGGTTGAAATCCTACAAGTAAAAGGAAACACGTAGCCTCACTTGAGTGAAAGGAAAAATATCAGTGGAGTATAGAAAAGGCGTATCCCAGTTTTTAGATGTGGCGAAGTTTCATGTTAATGATTCTTGATGAATAAGATGTCCATGCAAGAATTATATGAATTCAATTTGGGAAAAATTAGATATTGTATATAAGACATCAAAAAAAAAAAAAAAATCCAATTGGTTCAGATCTCAGGTATACATAGTATTGGAAGTTGAGAGGTGATTCATTTTTTGTAGTCATTTTTAATGTATAGTTAATTATCAGGTTCTACAATAGTGCAAAAGATAAGATCTCTCTGATGATTTCTTTTCACTTGCAATGGGACTTTCGTCTGAAGTGCGCTCTTATAATGGATACATTGTTAATGGGGTATGATTTCACAGTTTAGAGCATGATAATCGTTGACCTACACAAAATAGTGGAGTCCTAGTGGTCGGGGTGATCAGTGGGAACGGAAGTGTGGATAAAAATTTCTACGATGTCATAGAAGAAATATTAGATTTTCAATATGCGAACAGAAGACGTTTTTTTCGTTGGGATTGGTGTCCTAATTCTTCCGGAGTCTCGTTGTTTGTAATTATATACATTGTTTTATGAATAAAATAACTGTTATTTCATTCTGACATTTATCATATCCAATAAACAAAGCTCCATGGTTATCTTATGTAAATTTAAGCATGTATATGTGATATACAATTGGATCATGCCTTAGCGATAACCTAAATAGGTCTATAGTATAAGGATTAAGGTGGGATACCTGATCCTTGTGACACTATGGATACGACTCGCTTTGTAGCGGTTTGCAAGTATTGTAAACTACTATAGATGGTAGATTTTGATCGTTCATGTGGAGACATGCGAGCGGGGATGTCCTATACAAAGAGTTTGTATAAGACAGAACCACGAGATAACTAGACTTTGTATATAACGTTGTTGATACTAGAGAATTACATCTCACCTAAATGACCATAGGTGACACGACCTCAATCCTTAGTGTTTTGGGAACTTCTGCCTTTGAGAACATCCTTTGATTAGTATGGGTGAGAGTGGCCAAATTTCCAACTCAACATGCCTCCTTTTTTGGGGATTGTCTGATTTGGGAGCTGGGAACTCAATACACAAGATGGAATTCACTCCTTCCCCGAAGTAGGGGTAAGTAGAGAGATTGTTCCCTTAAGGGCTGATTCCGGGGCTTGAACATAGTAGCCACAGCTTCTCTTTGGAAGAGAGGACTCAGTCATAGTAGGACTATGACTTATATTCATTAGAGGATTCATTGGTACTTAAAAGTTAAATGTAACTATTGGGGCATAATAGTTATTGGCCGAGCTGTACTTACGAGTGATTTGTGAAAGGTTGTCGCACTATGGATTGGTTAAGATTGAGACATGGTAAGGAGAGTTCTGTTGTCGGTCTTTAGTGGAGTGCCTGGCAGTTAATGGATGGTGGATCCCATGATTAAAGAGTTTTGTTAGTTATTCACATACCGTTGGAGCTTCGAGCTATAGGTCCATAAGGTCCTCTTGGTAGCTCAATGGATTCAAGTTGAGGATCAGTTCTTGGTGTTGATTTGAGATGTTCAAATTGACAAGAGGTAATTCGATTATATATGATATGATCGGTATGGTATATGAGATACATCAAGTGGAGGGTTAATGTAAATGAGATTTACATTAAGAGCCATGGAATAGAAAAGAGCTATGGTTTATATGTTTCATGAGATGAAATATTAAAACTATAGGTTATAAATGTATTATAGTAAGCTAGTTATCATTTATATTTATAATAATATTAATTATTGGATAATTATCTCTTTTTCTCTAATATCCAATTGAGTGGGAGGTTATTGGTGGTTTCATGGTAATCGTGAGATAAAAAGAAAAATGATTTCCTATTTTTGGTAAGGTTGATTAATGTGATTTTGAGAATTCCATACTTGGAAAATACTCAGGGATAGTTGTGAAGTAAATAAAATTTACTAAGCGACATCTTGGAGTTAGCTAAATGATCGTGGAGTGTTCTAGGTGATAGATACTCAATTAAGCGATGAGCTAAACGATCGCATACTTTCGCTAGACGATCGCATAGCTTTCGCAGACGATCGCGCTTTATGTATGTTGATGAGCCTTTCATCTTTGATATCCAAGCACAACAAGTCTTTTACCTTGATGACATAAAATATGGTAGCAATTGGAAAGTTGTCCAAGTAGTCCCAAATAAGTGAATATGGAATGTATCAGAAGTAGATGATGTTTAAAATGAATAACTACATTTACTAGAAATGGTTGGTGGAGTTTAAATGGATGAAACCAATGAGGAGGTTACTTTATGCAGAGTTAATGACGATCCTACAGTTGTGGAACAGCCAATTATTCGACATGGTGATGACCACTTCATAAACGATGATGAAGATCAATTATATCATAAGAGTTAGAGTGTTGATGAATAATTTGATTTTGATGACGATGATGAGTAATTATGTATCTACTCAATTCTCTTTCGTTGTTTACATGTATTTCATACTAATTATATATTATTTTGTCTCTTTTTTATTTGTATAGATACGATGTCAACCCCTAATAGGCAACAGAAGGCTGAGGAAGAATTCTATGAGCAAGAGATATATCTAGGCAACATGGGATCTTTCGTAGGTGACACTTCAAGTTAGTATTCGTACACATCTTCGGTTGACTGAAATACATCCTAAACAGTTTTAAATATTTTATTCCTTATATAGTAGCTCTCCATCTACTCAGGGGAAGCGCGAGCATTCGCAAAACATCGAGTTGGAAAAGACGTTAAAAAACATGGCAGAATTCCAATCATGATAAGTGAGGGGGAGACGAAGCCGACTTCTTAACAGTCGGTACGATTTAGTAACGCAATTAGTGTCGTCATTAGATCTACATTTCTAATACGATGTCGTACTTTTATTGATATTACAAACGAATTTGTGCAATTGGCTAAGTGCCAATTGTTGGTAAGTTCATAAGTTTATTCTTTTAGAATGTCATGAACATCATAGATGGTGATTATTTCTTAATTATTTTGTACCCTCATTTCATGCTTGATTTGTCCAGTCAACCACTTAATCATTGTATAGAACATAAAATGCAAAACCTCTTCAAAGAATTCAAAGCAGATTTGCACAGACATTACAGGAAATGTAGCAACCCTTAGCAAGCACATGCCAACTTGCCTAGTTGTCTTAAGAATAGACCAGAAGATTGGTATTTTTTGTGTGGCTGCTACGAGAGTGAAAAGTTTTAGGCAGGGGATTATTGTCGCACAACAGGGTGATCCGGATCTGGTTCAGAAATGTCGTCAGGTAGGGTCGGGCCAAGCCAGTAAATTTTCTGTGTCGGTGGATAAGGGTCTTCTGTACTAGAGACGGTTGTGCGTTCCAGCAAATGATGGCTTGAAAGGGGAACTGTTGGCAGAAGCTCACAACTCTCCATTCTCGATGCACCCAAGAAATACCAAAATGTACCAAGATGTGAAGCGGTATTACTAGTGGCCTAATATGAAAAGGGAGATAGCTATCTATGTCAGCAGATGTTTAGTCTGTCAGCAGGTGAAGGCCTCGAGGAAGAAGATAGCAGGCTTGTTACAGCCATTGGATGTACCAGAATGGAAATGGGAGAGCGTGGCTATGGATTTCATCACGAGTTTACCCAGGATAGCGAAGGGTTTCTAAGTGATTTAGGTTGTTATAGACAGACTCACCAAGGTGGCACATTTATTCCAGGAAAGCCACATACGCAGTGAGTAAGTGGCCTTAGCTATATATGAAGGACATAGTAAGATTGCATGGTGTACCAGTATCGACTGTATTCGACAGGGACCCTCGTTTCATCTCCAGTTTTTGGAAGAGCCTCCAGGCAGCCTTGGGTTCACGGTTAAACTTTAGTACAGCCTTCCACCACAAAACTGATGGGAAAACAGAATGTTTGAATCAGACGTTGGAGGACATGTTGTGCATTTGTGTGTTGGAATTCTTAGGGGATTGGGACTCCCACTTACATTTGGCAGAGTTTGCTTACAATAATAGCCATCAGGCTACCATTGGCATGACGCCATTTGAAGCTCTTTACGAGGTTGCAGGTCTTCAGTTTGCTGGGGTGAGATTAGGGAGAGGAAACTGGTAGGAACTGAGTTAGTGGAGTTGACAAATGAAGTCATGTAGAGGATCAGGACTCGAACGCTAGCAGCGCAAAGTAGGCAGAAAAGTTATGCTGATGTTAGGCATAAAGATCTTGAGTTCGAGGCAGATGACAAAGTGTTCCTGAAAGTGGCACCAATGAAGGCTATCCTGAGATTCGGAAAGAAGGGTAAGCTAAGTCCGCGTTTTGTAGGGCCATTCGAGATCTTGGAGCGAGTCGGTCCTGTGGATTACCGCTTGGCCTTACCACCATCTCCCTCGTGGTCCATAATGTCTTTCATGATTCAATGCTGAAGAAGTATTTAATGAACCTGTCTCATGTGGTGGACTTTGAGCCCTTGCAGCTGAATGAAAACTTGAGTTACGAGGATAAACCTGTGCAAATTGTGGCCAAGGAGGTGAAAGTTTTGCGCAGAAGGAGGTGCCATTGGTGAATGTTCTGTGGCAGAATCATCAGTTTGAGGAAGCAACTTGGGAGCGAGAGGACTAGATGAGAACACTGCATTCAGAGCTCTTCTAGGACTAGAACTTTCGAGGACGAAAATTTCTTAAGGAGGGAAGGTTGTAACGCCCCAAAATCTAGGTAAGAATTAAATTAAATCGTGTATTTGGGTGTTTCTTTTATGTAAAAACCAAGGTTTAGGTCTTTTTTTTTTTTAATAAAAATAAAATAAAAAAAAGAAAACAATAATAATAATTTATTTAGTGGTTGTTTTACCCTTTCCTAAAAAGAGGTAGGGTTAAGGGTTTGGTAATTGTTTTAAATAGGGTTTGGGAAACGTGCAGTAGAAAAAGAAAATAATAAAGAAAAAGAACCTTTCTCCTCTTCTCTCCCAACCAGTCGCCGTTACCCTCCAGAGGTTTTTTTTTTCTTTTTTCGGTCGATCTACTGCTTCCAGCCATGTGAGGAGCTGCCGCAAGTCCAGTCGCTCACAGTCGTGCTCGTCTTCGCCGTCGACCAAGTCCGCGCTGGCCAGCTGCAATTCTTCCCTGTCTGTCGACCCGAAGCCGCCGACGATCAGAACCTGCTGCACCCACACTGGTCCGTCGACCCGAAACGATGATCGACGAGCCGAAGTCGCGAACCGAAGCCGCGTCCTTCTCTTCGGGCCGCATTCTTCTCCCCGTCCGCCAGTCGCTGGTCTAAACCCAAGCGTCGTTCTTCAGTCTTGGCACGGTCTGTTCTAGTTACCGTTCGATCTTTTTGTTGGGGTGTGTTTCGGTTCTTTTTTTGGCAGCCCATCATTTGGAATTCTTGGGCCAAAGCCAATCTTTACCCATGGAATTTGTAGTTGGTTTTAAGAACGTGTGGCGGTGAAGGAAGTTTCCAAGCGGAGTGAGGGTTCGTTTTGGGACAGTTTGATATCCTGAGGTAAGTGGTTACTGCCGGTTTTGCCCTCAATCACAAGCATGTGCTAAGTGTTGATTCCTAGGTTGGAATAAAATATGTTGATAAGCCTGCTGGTCAGAAGGAAAATTCTTATGGCACTGTATGTCATTGCAAAGTTTGATGTATGGGTAAAATGTTATAAAGTTTGATGAATGGGCAGTTTGTGAACTGTTAGATGATCTTGGCATGATTCATGGCCTTGATTACATGCTTATGTCTGTTTGAGATTTTAATGACTGTTAGTGCCAGGATTAATGGCCTTGATTGCATGCTTATGTGTGTTTGAGATTTTAGTGACTGTTAGTGTTGCCATTGGGCTATGCACATCGCATGTTGTGAGCCTTCGGAGACACACTCTATGCTTATGTACGGTGTCCTTTTTGGGACAACCACTTATGTTTATGCCTATGAACTTTAGGGTCACTACATATAAAAGGGTACCTTCAGGTTCGCCCCTTATGTCTATGCCTATGCCTACATCTATGATGCCCTTGTGCACTTTGGTTCAATGGAAAGACTAACAGATCACTGAGTGGGCCCAGTAGTGGGTCGTTTACTGAGTATACTTTTATACTCACCCTTTTCTTTTCATATTTTTCAGGTAAGGGTAATGATAGACCGGCGCATGATAAGAGAGATCCATGACCTGGCCATTAGGACGACTTACTACTTTCGCACTTAGTGTCATGTTTTGGAGTCTTGTTTAGGAGTTAGACGTTTTAAGCTCTCATGCAAGAACCTGAGGTGCAAAGCTAAGAGGTGCGAGACCCGCCACCTCATGACCCTTCTGGGTTAACCTGGCAGAAGGTTAGACCAAGAAGTGGGCCTCGAGCTTCGATTGTGCCCCCGCCAGGACTGTCATCCTCAGAAATTCCAGTAGAATATACGGTTATGGCTGCAGCTATTGGGAATGTCGTCACGCAGGCCGTAGTAGGAAAACTAAGGGATATGGTGGCCAAGCAGATAGCTCAACACGCCCAGTCACAGCAGGCGCCATCCTCGTCAGTCCTGTTACCAAAAGTTTAGAATCAAGATAGGGTCGCGAATCGGACTGTGGCAGGTCCTTCTTTGAAGGCCAGATACCTATGGGATTTCAAGAAGTATGATCCCCGACGTTTGAGGGGTCCCTGAAAGACCCCACAAATGCAGAATTGTGGTTGTCCACTATAGAGGGGATTTTTAAGTACATGAGGTGTCCAGAGAAGCAGAAGCTGCAGTATGCCACTTTTGTTCTCATCGATAATGTCAAGCGCTTGTGGTGCTCGGCTGAGAGAATGATAGAAGCCAGTGGAGGCCAAGCCACGTGGGACCAGTTTAAGGAGCGGTTTTACGAGAAGTACTTCTCTGCTTATGGGAGGTATGACAAGTAGGCTGAGTTCATGAACTTGAAGCAGGGAACCATGACAATAGAAAAGTATGAGGAAGAGTTTGAAAAATTTTCTTACTTCGCCCTTGATCTAGTGTCTACTGAAGCAAAGAGCGCTAAAAGGTTTTTGCAAGGACTCCGGGATGGGGTGTGAGGCATTGTGCAAGCTCTGGAGCCTCCCACCTACGTCGCAGCCTTCTGAGCGGTAGCACGCATGGGTTGTCCTTCAGGGATAGAATTCCTGAAGTCCTTGACGGAGGAACCGACCCCCGACCAAAAGAAGAAAGTTTAGCAAAAAGCTCTGGGACCTCCGCAGAAGGTCCAGAGTACAAGCAGGTTGGTAAGGCACGACCAATGGTAGGTTATTGCTTCAGGAAGAGTTTGGAGGGAACGACCGGTGTGCAAGTCGTGCGGGAAGCATCATTGAGGACGTTGTCTGATTGGCACGAGGACTTATTTTAGATGTAAGCAAACAGGGCATACGGCGGACCGATGCCTTAGTAGTAGTTTCGGAAGTGTGGGGGGTCAGCCTCTGAGTTTGCATCAGGGTAGTTCAAGTTGATAGCAGCAGCAGGGTCGGGTCTATGCCACCAGTCGTCAGGAAGCTGAGCATTCGGGAACAGTAGTAACAGGTACGCTCCCAATCTTGGGGCACTATGCCTTGGCATTGTTTGACTCTAGCTTGTCACACTCTTTCATTTCATCGTTCTTCGTAAAGCATGCTATGTTAAAGGTTTTTGTTGTGTTTTTGGATGTTTATGAGCGTTGGGAATGTCGTGGGGGGTGGGTAGAGTTTGGTTATACTCGTTTTGCCATTGAACTTGGAGTTTTTCTATGTTTATGGATGTTTATGAAGTTTTGAATATGTTGTGGGGGTGGATTGAGTTTGGTTTAGATGTTTTGGGGGGAAACTTGGAGTTTTTGTGTGTTCGTTGATGTTTATGAAGTTTAAATGTTTTGGAGATGGGTAGAGGTTGGTTATACTAATTTTGGAGTTGAACTTGTTGGTTTTTGTGTGGTTTTGGATGTTTATGAGCGTTGGGAATGTCGTGAGAAGTGGGTAGAGTTTGATTATACTCGTTTTTCCGTTGAACTTGGAGTCTTTGTGTGTTTATGGATGTTTATGAAGTTTGAATATGTTGTCGGGGGTAGGTTGAGTTTGGTTTAGATTGTTCTGGGAGGAAACTTGGAGTTTTTTGTTTGTTTCTGGAAGCTTATGACATTTGAATGTTTTTATTTTTTTTGTAGGATGCTGTTCGGAGATAAGGTTGAACGATTATTGGAGATGCTATATTGGAGATGCTATGTTGGAGATGTTGTGTTCAAGACGTTTTCTTGTCTTTCTTTTATGTATTTCTGAAGACATATTTCTTGACGTTGTTCTCATCTTGTTTCTTTTATATATTTCTGAAGGCATATTTCTTTTATAAACTATATTGTAACTTTTCTCTATTTTAGGTTATAAAAAATAGTATGGACTTCGTTTGTTTGTTTTATTTCTTATGCGAATATGTTTGAATTGGTTAATGATGTTTACAGGTTATTCGGATTAAATTAAAAAAATTAAAAATTGCAAGTTAAATAATTTTAAAAGTCAATATTTAACAGTCGAAATTGAACTCTCGATGGCTGCTAAGACGTCGAGAGTTAGAGGAACTCCCAACGCATAAGGGACCGTCGGGTGTTATAGAGGAACTCTTGACGCTAGAAGGGACCGTCAAGAGTTAGGGGAATTCCTGACGCTAGAAGGGACCGTCGGGAGTTAGGGAAACACCTGAGGCTAGGAAGGGCCGTAGAGAGTTAGAAGAACTCTCAACATGAGAAAGGGGTCATTGGGAGTTAGGGAAGTTCCAATGCAAGGAAGGGTTGTTGGGAGTTCGGGGAACTCATGACGATGTATATTAGGCAACGGGAGTTTTTGAAAAAATTTCAACGGTCCTTTTGAGGCGTCGGGAGTTCTTCTCCCGACCACAATCTCGACGCAGTTTCCACCATTTCCCGATGATTTTGAGCATCGGAAAAGGTGTGATTTCTTATAGTGATTGTATATCAATTATAGACTTTTATAAGTAGTTATCAACTTTTGAAAGGAAACTATCATCTTTTAAAAATTAACATTTAAAGCTATAAATGATAGAAATCTATCAATGACAGGTCTATAAGTGACTGCCCCTGATATTTACCTAAGTCATATAACCAATATCATTAACATCATTCATTTAATTGATATGTATCTAAGTCATATCTCTGATATACGGATATCACTAATAATTGTGGATATCATTGATAGCTGGTTATCACCAATAGCTTTTAGGAGTGGCTATCGATGATAGAATTTCATCAAATGGAATTGACTTTTACATCACTGATATCATCGATATATGGATATCACATAATATCTATCACTAATATCATTTATATCACTTATATCGTAGTTACGGGTGATAGCTTCCATCATTAATAACATGCTATCAGAGATAACTTCTATCATTTCTTTTTATCATCAAATAACATGCTATCATCGATAGCTTCTATCAATGATAACATGCTATTAGTAATAACTTTTAGGCATTCTAGTTAAACTTTAATTCGAGATTCAACTTTATTAATTAAATTCACTAAGTTGTCTATCAATGATAGACTTCTATAAGTGGCTATTAACTGTGAAAAAAAATCATCAAAGATTAAGCTATCAATGAAGAAAATATTAGTGGCTATTACTGCTAGATTTTCATTAGTGACTATAAATTTTAAAATATTAACACTCAAAGCTATCAGTGGCTATTATCGATAAACTTTTATCATGATTATAAATAATAGACTTTCATCACTAACAGACTTCTACCATTGATACTAAGTTTGATATCACCAATACATGAATATGACTGATATCTATCTATATTCTATCACTAATATCACTAATAATTGATATTACCAATACACAAATATTACGATATACAAATATACAAATATTTCAATTTGTGTCTTCATTTTGGGCCATCTATGCCATTTTTTCAGGTTTATTATTGGTAGATTTCATACTTTTAAAGTCCTATAAAAAAAATATTGGCCTGTTTGATAACATTCTTATTTCTAATTTTTTAAAAATTAAACTTGTTTAATAACTACTACATTTCTTATTTCAAACTTTTAAGAAATGTTTCTAAAAATGGTGCATTTTTTAAGACTAAAAAAAGTAGTTTTATTCAAATTTGTTTTCATTTACTACTTATATTTAACGTTTTGTTATAATTGTTCGCACGAGGTTTCCAAAGAAACTTGTTTCATGGAGTTGAACTTGAGTTGGTGTTGATGTTGATGTTGATTTGATGCGATGTAGTTCGATCTCTAGTACTTGATCCTCTGATTCTCTCTCGGTTGAGTGGATGTGCTTGACTTGAATAAGAAAGGCATTGAACGTTCTTGAAGTAAAAGTCTTGGAAGAGTCTTTGTGTCTTCAAGGGTCTTATGAGTGCAGCTTCAGAAGTCTTGGGAGTCTTCTGTTTGTTGATGAATTCTCTCTGGGCTCTCTGAATGTAGAATTGTTGACTCCCTACAAATGAAGAGAGTTTCTCTAGTTATAGAGTTCTCAGGTGGGCTTCATGGGCTTAGGCTTGGTTGACCCATGGGTCTGGCTCTTGAGCTCAATTAGTTGGATTTGAACTTGGTTGATCTATGAGTGTCTTGGTCCCAATTAGTTGGATTTGGGTTTGATTTGACATCTGGAACAAATTCAACGTATTTTTGGGATTAGAAACTTTAACTCAAATAATAATAATATTAAATTGGACCAAGTTAATTTTATCCAATTCAACGGTCATGATGAAACCACGTGGCATCATCGAAATTTGTCTTCAACTTTAATTTGGGGCACATGTCAACTCCTAATTCGTCCCAAATTTAATATTTTGGAATTTTCTCATTAATTTAGTAAACGACGTGGCAATTTGTGGTTGGTCAAAAATTTCTCATTCAACAATAATAATCAAACTTGATGATTAGCTTGTTGGTGTTAAGTCACTTATGAATTAAGCACATTCAAGTCTTGGGTTTGAAACCTAGTCTTGTAGTTCTTTTAGTGTTTGGGAAATGGGAAGATGAGGGAGAGAGGGAAATGTTTGGAGAGATGAGGAGATTGGGGAGATAGATATGTAAAAACAAAATAAAAATAAACTAGAGAAAGAAAAGAAAATAAAAAATTAATAAAACCAGAGAAAGGAAAAAATAAAAATAATAAAAAATTTGAGAAATGAAAGAAAATTAGAAAAATTTCAAAAGATGACTGATCGACACTTTCATATTTGTAAATATTTTAAAGAGATGTTGTATTTTAATTTTTTTTCCTTATTATTCTATATATTACAAACGTCCCAAATTTTATGAAAAACTTTCTACACATGTAGCCTAAATAAATAGGTCTAATTATATAATTGTATTTTATACAAAAATTTGGTCCAATTTACATTTTTAGCTCTCATTACGTATATATAATATTAATACCAAAAAAGGCATGTAACAAAAGTTTCTTGCAGTTATGAACTTCCCAAAATGATTTTCTTTTCAAAATTTATACAAGTGAGAAAAGTTTCTTAAAAAATTCGAAAATTGTTGCCCTCAATATATCAAAGCAAGTATCTACAAAAACCTTCTATGAAGAAACCAAGATATATTTGATATATATAACGCTATATATTTGAATTTTCTAAAAATAAATTAGAGGTACATTTGATAAATGCATGAATAAGACAATTTGTATAATATATCATGTTATATACCAAACAATATATATGCGATATATATTTATATTTTTCAGTATATTTGTAAATATACCAAAAAATGAAATATGGTATATGCGATGCATATTTATATTTTCCTGTATATTACCAGTGTATTCGACATATACTTGAGATCTTAATAGAAAAGTAATCGATTTCCAACTAGGGTTATATAAAAAATGAACAAAATATCATATAATAAAGGAAATATTAATTTGAAATTTCATACATTAAATGAATATACCAACCGAAATTAATAGATATAAAAAAGAAGACAAAGTCAAAATCCGAAAATGATGTTAATGAGGATGAATTAAATATTTTGAAAATTTATTAATGAGAGGTAATGTAATTAATATATTAAAAAAATTCTTATATAGTTAATAATAAATCTGAAGATGATATATATGTATATATATATCACGAAATTAAAGAATGAAAGAGAATCTATCAAAATGTTAAATTAGTTTCAAAATATTGATAAAATCTAGATATGAAATATTACTAAATGTATGAAATATTGATTATGAAATATTGATTATGTAGTAGGCTAATTTACTAAATCTTACTTTTAAAAAACTAACAGTAGGGCTCGAAATGTAAGGGTTTTTTTTTTATATATTAAAAAAATCATTGCGAAAATCATCTTTGTTTCAACATTCATTGGGCGCTTACTTTGTGTAAAGTTTGATTCTAGTTGAAATTCAACTTCTTGATAAAATTTAGGTCATAGTTTACTTCTACCGAAAGATAATCCATCAATGTTAATATAAAAAGCGTATCCCAGTTGATTACTTTTATTGTTGTTTACTTACATTTCATAATCGTAATGAGTTGTGGAGTCCACCTCAAAATCTGTAATCAAATCTGCAATCCAATTCAGGAATGGAGTTGTTCAATTTGATTGTGGTTGAAAATCACGTGGGACCAATTACCTTTACCATTACCATTATCGCTATCG
The DNA here is from genome assembly GCF_009727055.1 of Benincasa hispida. Lineage (NCBI taxonomy): Eukaryota > Viridiplantae > Streptophyta > Magnoliopsida > Cucurbitales > Cucurbitaceae > Benincasa > Benincasa hispida. The sequence goes on along the minus strand of NC_052359.1, from coordinate 625,773 downwards.
TTACAAATATTGTTATAGTAACAGTATGAAAATTATAAATCTGCCACATTTATTGTTACCATTACCATTAGGGTCAAGTTGTAACCGCAACGATAATAGTAACAATAAAATGTGATAGATTCATAATTTTAGTTAAACGCAATCAAAAGTAATTAATTATTTTTGTGATTCAGGCCTATTACGGTTCATCCATCAATAAAATCTCATTCTGATTACACTAATTTTCATTACGGTACTAATGAGTGAAATTAGCTAAAATTGAGCCTAGCTAGGGTAAAAAAAATGTCCAACAAATGATCAAGTCTTAGGAATTCAATGAGATAAAATTGGAAGTTTATGATAAAAGTTAATACAACAGCCAAATTCTTGGTTAAAATTTGATTTAATCTCCAAATTGATTTTATCTCCCTTTTTTCTTCCCCCCACTTAAATTATTTTGTTTATGTTGTGAAATTAAAGAGCACAATCGAGTACAATGGATATGGAGAAAATATAATATATATATATATAATAAATATAAGAATATTAATATAAAAAAATATAAATAAACTTATAAATAACTAACCTTA
>NC_052359.1:455308-623238 GCF_009727055.1 Benincasa hispida | reverse complement strand
TTATCATATCCAGATCGATGTGGAGGAATATCATAGGAAAGAAGAGCTCTGGTAGCCGAAGCTAAGCCTAAACCCACCAACAAAAGAAAACCAAACGACAAAGTTCTAAAGATAGCCATTGAGAAGGATGCCTTAGAATGCATCCATTGATCTCCTTATATAGGGAAGGGTGGACGGGTTCATCAACTTCTCTACTACTTCCTTAGTGGTGAAAAGGGCACACATGTAAATATAAAGATATTTTGGATCTGAACTACGCTTTCCACGAAGATTAAGCTCAAATTTTAGATAAGAAGTTATTCAAATCTCAATACTCATGTAAGATTTCGATCTCACCTTCCACTAATACAAATCTTGAAAGATTGTTTGGATGATATAAGGGATCTTTTTCTTTTTTTAATATGATCTCAAGTGTCATGTATTCATTTAAGTTTTATATTTGAAATTTAAATTTACGAAATTAAAAAAAATGAAAATCGAAATAATTCACTCGTAGGACAAAATATATTTTCCTGTATACGGGATCTTTCAATCTAAACATTACTTCCTCAACTGTTAATAAAATGAAAAAGAAGAATACTTAATTTCATTTGGACTACATCTATCTTGTTATAATCTATTCTAATTTAGTAGAAAAAAAATTAAAAAATATATGACACTTTTTTAAAAAAAAAATCGTAGTAAACTAAATAGATAATTTAGTGGGTTTAAAAAAAGATTGAATTTTTACGATGCAGCCAAATATTTTTAATTGAATATGTGCGAGACTTGATTTTTTTTTTTTTTAAAGAAAAATCTTCCCATTATGAGATATTTGCATGATTTAATTAATTCTCCTTTTGTACTACAGCCGCCATGAGATAGAGATAAAATGGCATCTGAAACGACATGCATTAGTGTAATTTTTATTATTTTTTGTACATACCATTATACATGTTTCTTCAGTTCCCAATTGAGAAAGACAATAAATAATTTCCCATTTGATATATAAAGGTGGAAAAATTATCACATTTTAATCATATAATCTCATAGTGCTTGAACAACGAATGAGATCATATAAATAAATCACCTAGGTATTATGTCCCATGATTCTTAAGTATTTGTTGTTAATAACATTGTTCTACTTTCGCGGGAAATAATAAAATATGAATATTTTTCTTGCAAATATGAAATATATGTTTAGTACAAAATTTAGGATTGGTTGCACAAATAACAATTAAATAAAAAATAATCAAAGATGTAGAATAAGGATAAAAATATTAGGAATATGAAACAAAATTAGCACAAAATATCGCTTATAGCAGCTATCAATGATAGTTATATAGGTAAATGACTAAAAAATCCATACGCAGCCGACCATTTCATGTTTCTTTTTCCAGTTTTCTGAAATTGAAAGCTATCACTGATAACATCTATCAGTGATAACCACTGATAGTTACAATTAGTTGCTATCATTGATAGTTGCTATTAGTGATAGCTTTCAATTTGAGAAATATTAATCTAACCTTAAAATAGTAACACTTGTAACATCACCTTTCAATTTTCTATTAGTTATCAATGGTTATCAATGATACACTTTGTCAATCGGAATCAAACTTGAATTATTAATACCTAAGGCTATCAGTGGATATCAATTATAGACTTTTATAAATAGTTATCAACTTTTGAAAGGGAACTATCATCTTTCAAAAATTAATATTTAAAGTTATAAGTGATACAAGTCTATCAATGATAAGTCTATAAATGATTATCTCTAATATTTACCTAAGTCATATCACCAATATCACTAACATCATTCATTTAATTGTTATATACACTACAAGAATTTTGGTTATTCCCAACGATATTTCTCCCAACGATCAAAAAAGAATCGGCGGTTTCAACCTATCTCGATAGTGGAAATGCGGGGTCGGAATAAAAAATTTATCCGGACGATATACAAACAAACCGTCGGGATTTTAAATGCTCTCGACAGTCTTCTAAGAAACCGTCGGGCCTATTGCACTTTCGCCCGACGGTTCTATTCAACTGTTGGGCTTTTTACTTTATCTGGATGCTTAGCAAAAACCGTCAAGAGTTCTTACTTAAGCTCGATGGTGGTCAATCAACCGTCGGTCGAGGTGTGCAGTATATAAAAATCTTCTATTGGAATTTGTATAGTTAGCCCGACGGTGGGTGTCGAACCGTCAGGAGTTTATAATAACGTCTGACGTTTCCGTGTAATCGTCGGGTATTCTAGGTTGTAATATAATATAAAAATATTTTTATGGGAATTTGTGGAACTTTAGCCGACGGATTGACAAGGATTGTCGGGATAGGTTTAAGAATTGCTGACAATCTTCTGTAACTGTTGGCCGAACGTAGAACTCCCGATGATTTTTAGTCAACCGTCGGGTGTTCTAATAAATATAAAAAGATTCTTTTGGGAATTTTGAGAATAACTTTAACTGACGGTTGTGCCAGAAAACCGTAAGGAGTTGCAAGTTGGGTCGACGGTTAGAAGGGCCCGTCGGCAGTTATTAAGTTTATCCCGACGGGACCATCGAGATAAAGTTAATAACAGCTGATGGTCAATTCTAACCATCAGCCAATGTTAAAATCCCAACAGTTTTCAGTCAACCGTCGGGCGTTCTAAGATTCTTTTTGGAATTTGGTGCACTTTGACTGACGGTTGTGTAAGAACACCGTCTGGATTGCAAAGTTCAACCAGCAGTTAGTGGGTGACCGTCAAAAATTATTAATTATATCTTGATAATTTGGCAAACGACTGTCGGAAAAAGTTCGATATAAATGATGCCTCGATTCTTCTTCTCCCCGATTCTTCTTCTTCCCCTCTCCGATTTCTCCCTCTCTCGTCGTCTGCATGTCATTCTCTCTCGCCGTTCGTTCTCTCTCGCCGTCTGTTCGTTCTCTCCTGCCATCCGTTCTCTCTGTTCTTGAGCTCTCTATTCGTTCATCCGACGCCCGTTCTTCTCCGATTTTCCCCTCAATTTCATTCGTCTGCCGTCATCCGGTCGCCCTCGAGTTTCGTCCAGTCGGTGTCTCCAATTTTCCCCTCGCCAGACAGGTAACACTTTTCTTTCCCTTTTTTTTTTTTTTTAAGGATAAGCATTTGTTTGAGCTGAGCCAAAGGTCATTCCCAACTTTAAATTTCTCCTACTTCCCTTAAAAAATTGCTTTCAATAATCAAACTTCTTCTATTCAATTTCAGAAAATAAGGTTCAAAATCCCTTCTTTTCCACCCCATCTTTTAGCTAGTGTAATTCACAGCCTAACTTCACCAAAATCAGGTATGCATTTTCTCTATTATACTTAATAATTGAGTTATTTTTTGCTTAGAAGTTTAGTCAAAATATATTGTTAGTTTTCGTATATAAATTAGATTTTTTTAGATTTAACCTTTCTTTTTGAAAAAATTTGTCCTTGTACTTTAGATGTATATTTGATTGTAATTGCAAGACATGAATCTTTATGTTATTGATGAAATTTTTATTTTAAACTGAATTCAACTACGTACAATAGAGATAATATATTTGTTTTTTTAAAACTAAACATTTTATCTTATACCTTGTATTATGATTAATCGATCTAGTGATCTCAAGACACAAATTTCAATTAAGTTCTTAAATTTTGAATTTTGATTTATTGTTGGTTATATTTTTACTATTAACCCTAACTAACAACGACTCATTTTAACTTAAAATAAACTAAGAATGTAGATCTCACGTAGCCAAAAGTAAAAGACACTCATATACTTTTCAATAAGAGCTCAAAGGGTTGAATCTAGCTCTATGAGATAAATAATATATCTATAAGGTAGCACTATTTATTATCTAGGGTAGCACTGTTTGATAATCTTGTAATTGAATTGACATTCTCAAAATGTATTCTTTAGTTGGGGATGTTTTCTATATTTTTAGTTTCTCTTTCTTTATTCTTTCTATATTTGTACCTCTATGCTTTGTTGTTTGAGGAATCTCCCTCCATTACTCCGGCAGATTATTTAGTGCAACATGGTTCTCTTATTAAATAATAGAATATTGTAATGGGATTGGCTGTGAATATTTACTTAGAGTGTCTTCAAGAAAAACAGCATGGTTTTCTACTCTTTGTGATTCAATCTTAGATACTTTTGTCTTGGTCTTTGAATATTGATTTTGTCATTTTTGGGTTGTTGAACTACCTATTCTTTATGGAGCTAGACATTATCAGTTCTTATGATAGGCAAGGGCAAAACATTAAAAAAAAAAAAAAAAAAAAAAAAAAAAAAAAAAAAAAAACTTGATCTTGATGAAGAGATATCACTTTTTTGCTTCAAATTGTCATCAATTTGGCTTCAACTGTAAATCCCTATCTGAGTTGATATCATTTGGTTTTCTTTACAACAATTTTTTTTAAAAAAATAGAAGTATAAATGGAGAAGCTTAATTTTCTAAAATAAAAACCATATAACTATTAATGGCGCCTAAGTTTTTAACCTCTAGGACTTCGACTAGGATTTTAGAACTAGGATTTTGGAACTATCTCCAAACATCTCAAGCCTTTCTACCCTTAGATCTACTTTTATAAGAGCAAACTGTATAAGATCAAAAGAAGAATAAGAATATGTTTAGAAGTGATTCTAAAATAGTTAAAATGACTTTTGTCATTTTCAAAATCACACTTAAGTGTACTTTTAATCATTCAAAACCACGAATAAGAAGGAAATTAAATGAAATTAAAAGTGAGAAATTGGAAGTATATATTCAAATATAACTAATTGTCTAAATCATACAGGTTCAACTTATCGCATATATTATTAAGAATGGATAAAGTGAATTAAGATTAGGAACAAGTTATCAACTGAGTATGCAGAAAGAGTATATCGATTCCTTGATGTTGCAAAACTTCATGTTAATAAGTCAGAAAAAACAAGATGTCCATGTAGAAAATGTATGAATGTCAGTTGAGAGCCAATAGATGGAGTTGAATGACATTTATTCATTAATGAAATTTCTCCATCTTATCATCAATGGGTATATCATGTAGACCTACTCGACTTGTCTAGGAAATACGAGAGTCACACATCTCAATCAACACATGATGATGGACTAAGTACGACAAAGATGAATGTTATAGATGAAGAAAATGAAATTTTGAATATTATAAATGATTTATAGTGTCCAACTGCTGATGTAGATGAAGAAGAAAATGAGGATGAGATGCACACTAATGCCCAAGAAAGAGATAACAGTTCAAGCTTATTTGAAGACATAATGAATGAAGCACACAACCAGTTATCCTGATTGTACAAATTTCTCGCCATTGTTGTTCTTGGTGAAGTTGATGCATATTAAGGTTCTTAACGATTGGACTAACAAGTCGTTTGATTTGTTACTTGAATTGTTAAGAAAAACATTTTCCATTGGAGCATCTATACCTAGTTCATTTTATGAAGCTAAAAGAAAATTACGAGACTTAAGATTGGTTATGAGTGTATTCATGCTTGCAAATACGATTGCATCCTATATGGGAAAGAATTTGTTGATTTGCAACAGTGTCCAGTATGTGGTAAATCTCGGTACAAAGTTGCATTTGGAAAAAGTAAAAAGCTTTTATTTTTATGATATTTATAATAGTTTATGAATTTTTTCTCGAGTTTTAAAGCAAACATTTTCCGTTGTTTGTTTTAAAAATTTTACTTTATAAAAAATAAAACTTAGTAATAATTTTTATTTTTAATTAATTATTAATATCCCAATGAATATTATTTAAACTTAAGGGATATTTTTTAAATATAGATAAATGAACCAAAATATTTACAAAATATAGCAAAATTTTAGAACTATCAATAATAGATGTTGATAGACACTGATAGACTTCTATCAGTGTCTATCAGTGACATTGATAGACACTGATAGAAGTCTATCAATGTCTATCAACGTCTATCATTGATAGTTCTAAAATTTTGTTATATCTTGTAAATATTTTCAACAATTTTACCATTTGAAATAATTTCCCTAAACTTAATCAATTTTAAATATATAATTTACAATTAATATTTTCTACTACCTAAACTAATTACTATTAATATTTGTTATCATTTTAGTTACATATTATTTATATTTAAATTGATATGTACACATGTTTTATATTATTATTATTAGTATTAGTATTTAGATTAAATTATTTAGATTTTAGGATTACTGTTAAGGATAATTGTTTTAAATGGTAAAATTAGTGAAAATATTTTCAAGTATAGCAAAATGTCATTCTTTGTATGTGATAGACCACGATAGATTTCTATCACTGATACTGATAGATGTCTATTGCAGTCTACCATTAATAGATAGTTACATTTTTCTATATTGATAAATAAGTTAGCTTGATTTTCTTTATTTGAAAATAGTCCCACTTTTAATTTATTGATGCTTTAATGCAAAAATATTATTTTTTTAATTAATTAATTGATATATTTTTTTATAACAATATATCAAATAAAAATATATTATAATAATTTAACATAATTGTTAACTACTTAGAACAAGTTTTAAGTTGAGGATATATGCCATACTTGTTCATGCTTGTTCACTTTGGAATGCATGGAATAGCTAGTTTTTATATATCACATTCACTGAAGCTATTGAAATTTAAAGAGAAATATAACATTCTTACCCAAATTCATTTATTTTTGTTAACACACATTGATATGAGGTAAGGATTCCCATTTTAGGGATAAGCTTCAAGGTGATTTTTTTTTTCTTTGTTCAAGGTGCATATCCACCATCATATCCTCCTTCTTCGCCACTGCCACCGTAGCCACTTCCAGCTCCACCACCACTTCCATGTGCTCCACCACCATAACCTGCTCCACCACCGCCACCGCTTCCACCTCCATATCCTTTGGAACCACCGTAACCACTACCAGACCCACCTCCTCCTCCACTTCCATAACCTACACCATGCTCTACTCCTGGACCATATCCTGCACCACCTCCACTTCCATATCCTCCACCTCCACCACTACCATAACCGACTCCATGGTCTCCTCTACCTCCATATCCACTTCCTCCACCACCGCCGCTGCCATAGCCTTTTCCATGTCCTCCTAAATCACCATATCCTCCGCCACTCCCTCCGCCGCCACCGCTTCCATATCCACTACCACCAAGGTCAGAGCCAACTCCTGCTCCATATCCACCTCCTCCACCACTACCGTAACCAACCCCATGATCTCCTGCACCTGCATATCCAGAACCACCACCTCCACCACTTCCATATCCAGAGCCTCCAAGAGATGAGCCAGCTCCGCCTCCATATCCTCCACCAGCACCACCACCATAAGGTCCATCATGATGATCACGTTCGTATCCTACTTTTGGGTTATGCACAGGATGATCATAATTATCATATCCAGATCGATGTGGAGGAATATCATAGGAAAGAAGAGCTCTGGTAGCCGAAGCTAAGCCTAAACCCACCAACAAAAGAAAACCAAAAGACAAAGTTCTTAAGATAGCCATGGAGAAGGATGCCTTTGAATGCATCCATTGATCTCCTTATATAGGGAATGGTGGATGGGTTCATCAGCTTCTGTTGAGTGAAAATTTAACTTTCAAAATAAGAGGGAACCAATCTTTTTTGTTAGAGAATCCCATATCGAAAAATTTGGTATTGGAAGTCTATTTTATGTACTCCAATCTTGAGGTTTGGGTTTGGGCCCCAAGGTTTACCCATGTTTTGGAGGGAGTGAGAAGATAGACCAATGTGGATTCGGTGGACGTCCCACACACGCGCCGCCGCCCATCCGTCTATTCCATTCCGTCCATGCACGTGGTTCAACGCTGAAGGCCTATAACTTTCACTTCATTTTTCCTCTCCTCCTCCATAGCTTTTTGAGCAGAGGGTGTGTGATTGTGCATTTTCGATCGGGTTCTTTTGGCTGTTTTATCTTGCGGACAACATGACAATTTTCAGACCTAGTTTGCACACTTGGACAGAGCCGCAAAACGTCTTCGTGACTCAGCCTATAACGAGTTTTTGTTTTTGCAGATTTTGCTCTTTGCTTGACCGTCGTACCTTGACGGTTTACTATTCACCATTTTGAGAGTCCTACCATTTCCAACAGCTTCCTTACTGTTAGCTTAGTGATTAAGACGGTGCACATGCAAAAAAGTGAAGTTGGATGCTACTTTATGCCTCTAAAAGCATCTCCATTAGTTGTTGTTTATCATCATTGGTCGGGATCAAACAATTTTAAGTACAAGTTGAAGTAGTGATTTTTTAGAAAGAGATGGGTTAACATGATTTTATAAAATCGTTGGTACAAAAATTTTTAAAGTGATTTTTGTATAATTAAATGTATTTTAATTATGTTTGGTTTTTTAAAAAAGGTGACTTGTTATCTTTGACAAATTATTTAACTAAAAGGAACAAAAGATTATTCTTAAATATATATATTTTTTTAAAAAAATGGTATTTCAATAAATGAAAGAAATGATGGCAAGTTTTTCCGGTGATTTTGGTCAATCACCCCCTCAAGAGTCACTTCTTAATTAATTTTAGATTTTATTGAAGGAAAAGTCATTTTAATAATGATAAAAGTGATCACTCCCAAATATGTCGATTAACTTTGTTTTAGATATAAAATATCTTTATTGCCTCTTTAGGTTTATTCTTAAAATGAAAAAAATAAATCAAACTATAAAAGTTAGGATGGTTTAATTATTTAATTTTAAAACACTAATTACTATTGAATAATTTTTTTAAAGTAAAGAAATTAATTAATAGTTTATATCTTGTTTTGGTCTTTGAACTTTGAACAATGTTCTATTTTTGAACCATAAACATTTAAAAATGTCAGTTTTAGTCCCTGAAGTTTGAATATTATTTTATTTTATCACTAATCTTTTAAAATTGTTAGTTTTAGTCCTTAAACTTCTAAAAAAGTGTTTATTTTGGCCCTTGTTATATTAAGATTTTGTTAACTCTTTAATAAAATAGTGAGGTGGTCTTTTTGGATAGTCCGACTACCAAATAAGTTAGCCGCGCTAAAAAAATTAGAGTTTTCAATTTTGAATACGGTGGCAAAGCAGAAGAATTTAAAAGATATTTTTAGTTCAAAATTTTGGTCCTATTTTGGCGTGTTAATTATTGACATTTTACTTCACCTTCATTTTGCTCGATACGTTTAGAGCATAGTCATCCAAAGATATAAGTCCTCTCACATTTATGTTGAAGAGTTAACATAATTTTAATAGTAGATACTAAAATAAATAATTTTTAAAAATTTAGGGACTAAAACGAACGTTTTTAAAAGTTTAAAGACCAAAATGGAACAAGTTGTTCAATATTCGAAGACTAAAATAAGATCTAAACTTAACTAGTCATCTAATAATTAAACATTTTTTACATTCCATGTTTCATATTTAAATGAGCATTGGTTGTTTATTTCAAAATGAAATAGTTACAATAAGGGTGTTTGTTTAGTTTGACTATTCTAAGTGTTTAATTTTGAAAATGAGCCATCTTAGAAAAAGTAAAAATATTTGACAACCTCGTAAAATAACTTTTGAATCACTCTCAAATTTATTTTAAATATATTTTATCAAAAGGGTTTAAATAAAAATGAGTTTTTGAAAAACTTATTTTTCAATGGCTCTTAATTGAATCGAAGATATTTTGTAATTATGATATAGCTTCAATTAGTCTTAATTGGAAGGTTTTTCTATAGCCTCTCCTCTATTATCTCTTATTTGTATTGAATGTTATTGTTCCTTCTCTTTGTTGAAATATTCTGGTACACCTCCTGATCCCTCCTTTCCCTTTAGTAATCTGTTAAAAAAATGAGTTTTTTTTAAAAATACTTTTTTTCTCTAGTCAATCTAAAGAAAACCTAATTCAAAAGATGATTATAGTTAAGGCTTCACTTGGTAACCATTTAGTTTTTTTTTTTTTAAATTCTTGTAAAAAAAACATATTTCCCTCTTTATTTCTTATAATGATTTGCATATTTCTTAAGTACAATGGTTGAATTCTTAACCAAAGTTCTAAAAACAAAAACAAGTTTTTAAAAGCTACATTTTTTTAGTTTTTAAAATTTGGCTTGGTTATTTAAACCATTGGTAGTAGATAATAAAGAAAAAAATTTGAAGGTGGAAGTAGTGGCTATAAGCTTGATTTTTAAAAACAAAGCAAAAAAATGAGATCCTATTTCGTAATCATTTCTTTTTTTTGTTTTTGATTTTTCAAAATTAAGTCTATTTTCTCTCTATTTCTTACCATGGTTTGCATCTTTATTAAGTACAATAGTTGAATTCTTAGCCAAATTTTAAAATCAAAAAGAAATTTTAAAGGCTACTTTTTTTAGAAAATTCTTGTAAATAGAAAAATTCCAAAAATATTTACACTTATAGTAAAAAATTTCAAAAGTGCTTGTATCTTTTGAACTTTTTGCTATAAAGTATAAATACTTTTAAATATTTTTTTATATTTAAAAGGACCCCTATTGTTTTTAATTTTTAAATTTTAGCTTGGTTTTTTAAATTATTGGTAAAAAGTAGGTAACAAAGAAAAAAATTTAGAAATAAAAATAATGTCTATAGATTTAATTTAAAAAAATAAAATGATTACCATACCTGACGTAAATGATAACTTTTTTTCCTTTTGAAATGACATCAAATTATTTTTATCATCTCACTCTATTTTATCAAAGCTAGTTTTTAATACTATTTATCTAACACTCTCCTAAATCGATAGCTTGATGAATTCTCTAGAAAAATATAGGATATCCTTGATTACTTTACAATAATATGTCTGAGGAGATTAACTATTTTTTTTTTTTTTAAATGTGTAGTCCAGAACGGTTCAAACTCTTTTTACCTTTTTATTTATATGGTAATTTTAATCCATTGAGCTATATTTTTTTTATTTAAGTGATATATTTTAATCAGTTGAACTATATTAAAATTGAAAATTTATTATTTTTTCCTTTAAATGAGAACCTTTAGATTATTATAATATTTTTAATATAGCATTTATGCATGTTCTCCTAATACTCATTTGTGAGAGAAACAATATTTAACTTCCCATTTTCTGTGTAATGGTGGAAAAATGATCACATTTCAAAGATAAGCACACCATAGTGGTCATGCTATGACTAGTGCCAACCTATAGAAATTTCAACTTGGTTACATAATTTATTATTTTAAAAACTAAGTGGATTAGTTAGTGAAGTGACCTAAATGTTTAAATAATAATTCTAGATTTTTGTTAGTGAAGTGAACTAAAGACTAAGATTATGTATAAAGTTCTTAAAAGAGAAACTAAGTGGGTTGGTGATATTATCATTCTAGAAAGAAGATAAGGGATTTTTCCTCTCCATTATGATCTTTTTCTAGAATATAATATTTTAAAGAATACCATGTTTCTCTATGACTATTTGTGTTCAATAACCTAACTATAATTTAATGGATAGAGGTACAAAATACCATCTAAAAATTTCAAGAATTTGTATTTACTAATGGTGATCAATCCTCTTAGAGGCTCAAATAATCTTTCAAATTTTAGTGTCTTCTATGAAAACCAAGTGTTATTTTGTGTGTTTTGATCTTGTTGAATGGTTTATGGAAAATAATGACTAGGTTTAACACTTTGGGGAGATTTCTTTTGTGTAGAATGTTTGAAGTACTCGAAATAAAATAAACTAAGACCTTCTATGATAACTATTTGATTTGTAAAAATTAAGTTTTTAAAACACTATTCACACATTGAAGTCTCCTTCTTGTAAAATTACAGTCAAGTAGTTTCTACATTATGTTTTTATTTTTGGAATTTGAAAAAAAAATCACTTTTCTTAAAGAAAAAAATGTGAAAACTAGGATAAATTTTAGTTAAAATAATAACATTATCAAACAAGATGTTTTTTGTTTCAATTTGGAGTTGGGTAAGTGAAAATTAATAGTAAACTGTTGTGAATTTGAAGAGCACAACAGAAACACGGATATAGAGAAAATATAATATAATAATACATTTAAATATTAAATATACAAAATAAAATAAAAACTAAAAAAACTAAAAACATAAAATAAAAATTATAAAATTGAATAATATGAAAATTAGTGGTATTTTAAAGTGGAATTCTCACAAATATATGTGTAATTTTAAGATCCACCAAATGCCACTATTTATAGAAAAAGTGGCAAGTAGAATGTGAACTTACATAGACACCAAACATGAATAATTACAAGGCACATGGACACCACTATTTTTTTTTACATTTGTTAAGCGTAAAACTTCTTAAGAAACTTGTTGTTGATTGGGCCAGTTCTTAGCCCATCTTGATCAACTATCTTGTATGCTCTGTTTGTGTAGACTTCTTTGACGACGTAGGGCCCATCTCATTTAGGTGTAAACTTATTCCACATATGCCTTGTCGTGATAATTGGTCTCCTTACGGCGAGCACTAAATCGTCGACTTGAAAGGACCGAGGCTTTACATGCTTATCGAAGGCTTTAAACATTCGTGCCTGGTAACATTCCAACGCTTGTTGAGCTTCTAATCGTTTTTCATCCAGTGCTTCTAACTCTTGGAGCCGCAGTTTGGCGTTATCCTCTATAGTGAGCCCTTCTTGTACCGCCATTCTTAGTGATGGAATTTCTCTTTCCAAAGGAAGGACAGCTTCTACCCCATAAACAAGAGAGTACGGGGTGACTTCTATAGCGATAAGGTGAGTGGTGCGATAAGCCCACAATGTTTCACCATTCTTCTCCTGCTAATCTCTCTTCGACTTGGAAACAATTTTCTTCAGTAGATTGCACAATGTCTTGTTAAATGCCTCAGCCAACCCATTTGCAGCGATGATATACATGGATGACTTGTACTGCTAGAATTTGAATTTTTCACACAATATGTCCATCAAATTGTTGGAGAATTATCTTTCGTTATCCGTCACGATTCGATAGGGAATACCATACCGATGAATGATATGAGTGCAGATAAAATCCACCACGTTTTCTTTCTTAGCTTCCCTTAGTGCGAAAGTCGCAGCCCATCTTAAGAAGTAGTCAGTGGCTACGAGAATGTAGAAGTGCCCTGCTGATGACTTACGTGTTATAGCGCCGACCAGATCAAGCCCTCATGCTTCGAAAGGCCACAGGTTATGGTTAGATGTAGAGGCTCGGGCAGTTGATGAATGAAATTCGCGTGATATTGACAGGCTTGACATTTCTTTGCATAATCCATTGAGTCCTAGATCATTCCCGACCAATAGTAACCCATTCTTCTCAGCTGGAATTGTAGCTTTGGTCCAGTTTAATGCGCGCCGCATACGCCTGACTATGCTTCCTCCAAAGCCTTCGCTGACTCTTCTTTATTGAGGCATCGAAGGAAAAGTCCTTTAAAGGATCGATGGTATAGGACCCCTTTGTAGTAAATGAAATGCGCGGCCCTTCTATGAAGCTCGATTTTACGACGGAGGTCATCCGGGAGCCTTCCATGCTCAAGGTAATTTATGATGGGCTGCCGCCAGTCTTCTTCGTCAGTTAGATAGATTGATATCGCATTCGTTTTCCCCCATATGTAGTCCCAACCGGAGGTACAACCCATCTCCACCAAAGCGATATATTAAGGGGCACATTATCCAGGTCCGTTAAGGCAGTGGCTAGGTTTGCCAAGGTATCTGCTTTCTTGTTCTCTGTCCTCGGGACATGTTCCAATGCCACGCTTTCGAACCTCTCTATCAACTGGCGAGCGTATGTGAAGTAAGGTTTCAATTAATCATGGTTCACTTCACACTAGCATAAGAGTTGATTGATTATCAACTTTGAGTCACCGAAGATTTCTATACAAGTTACTCTAATCTCTAAGGCCATTTGGAGACCAATTATCAAGGCTTGGTATTCAGCGATGTTGTTTGAGCCTAACTCAGCAAGTGTGAAGCTATAAGGCAGCATGTGCTTTTCTGGCGAAATGAGGATGATACTTGCCCCCGCACCACTTTTTCATGTCGCACCGTCAAAGAAAATGACCCACAACCCTGAGGTTTCTGTGAAGAGAACTTCATCATCGAGAAGGTCTTCACTTAACTCCCAATCAGATGGAACTGGGTGATCTGCCAAGAAGTCAACCAATGCCTGCCCTTTAACTGCCCTTTGCGGTACATAAAAAATGTCGTACTGTTGAAGCATGATTGCCCACTTGGCTAAACGTCCCGAGATGATTGGCCTCGACAAGATGTCCTTGATGGGATCGGCTTTCGCAATTAAGTGGACTGTGAAGGCCTACATGTAGTGCCTCAACTTATCTATGGAGAAGAAGAGTGTAAGGCACGTCTTCTCTATAGAGGAATAATTGCTCTCGACTCCATTCAGGGTCCTACTTAAGTAATAGAGAGCACATTCTTTTCCCTTTTCTCTTTCTTGTGCCAATAGTGTCCCCAGTGATCTCTCTTGTGCTGCAATGTGCAGTATCAACGGCTTGCCCGCTACTTGGGCTCCTAAGACAAGAGGGCTAATCAGGTACCTCTTTATGCTATCGAAAGCATTCTGGCAGGCCTCATCCCATTCGAATTTCTCTCCCTTTCTCATCAGTCTTTGAAAGGGTTGACACCGCCCTGCCAGATTAGAAATAAACCTCCGGATGTAGGCCAGACGTCCCTGCAAACTTCTCAACTCATGTAGATTCCTTGGCCTTGGCATCTTCTACATGGAATCGATCTTGGATTGGTCTATCTCTATCCCTCGATGTCTCACAACGAAGCCCAGAAACTTTCCTGAAGTTACGTCGAACGCGCATTTGAGGGGGTTCATCTTTAACTGGTACTTTCGCAGGCGATCGAACATGGTTCTTAGATCTTTCAAATGGTCATGTCGTCGCTTGGTCTTGACCACAAGGTCATCCACATCACTCCATGTGTTTGTGCAACATATCGTCAAACACCTTCTGCATGGCAATGTTGATAAGTAGCGTCGGCGTTCTTCACCCGAAGGGCATTACTTGTAACAGTATATCCCTTTTGGGTTCGAAATTCTGTCATTTCCTCGTCTACGAGGGCCATTCGTATCTGGTTATACCCCGAAGATCCGTCCATGAAGGATAAGCCTTATGTCCCATTGTCGCATCGACCATGATCTCTATGATGGGCAATGGAAAATCGTCTTTTGGGCATGCATTATTTAGGTCGCGAAAGTCTACACAACACGAAGTTGTCCATTCTTTTTCTATCTGGGACAATGTTGGCTATCCATGTTGGATATTTTACTTCGCGAATGAACCTGACCTCAATCAACTTATTGACCTCAACCTCAATCGTAGGGGATAGTCTGGCCGAAAGCGTCGTTGAGCTTGCTTAATAGGTCAACACCCTTGTTTGATCGCGAGATGGTGGACTGCTACTTTTGGATCTAGTCCGGCTCTCTTTGTATAACCAGGCGAAAACATCTCTATATTAAATGAGCAGACTCATGTACTCGTCTCTTTCCGTGAGGAAATGTACTGATGAATGTCGGACGCAGTTCTTCTACAATGCCAGATTCACCTCTTTTAGCTCGTCCACGGTGGATTGACCACCATCGCCTAGAACTTGCGGAGCGTCTTCCACTCTTTCTTCGATCATACCTCTTCGGATTCTTCGGTGATTGTGATGTGGTGGCTCGAAGTTTCGCCTTCCTCCGTTTATAAATTTCCATTATGAAGAATGGTGAAAACGATGTCGTGCCTCTATACTTTGAGTGTGCCCTCACTTGTGTTTAAAGTAACGAAGGTCTTTCTTCTTCATGCATGAGGGACGGTACTACGGATTTCTCCATCACTTCTTGCCTCTTCTGATAGCTTCTGGTCCGATAATGCTTCAGCGTTTTTAAGGTCGATTCGTTGCCAGATGGACGCTCGGGGTATGGCCCCTTCTTTCTTATGGGTCATTTCGGGGGCATCAGCGTAGGCTTTTCCATTCTCCTTTTGTCTACTAGGGACGTATTGGTCGAGGGGATCTTCAGTCCTCTCGTGCTTCAGGCAATAAAAAAACAGGAGAGCGGGGTTTTTCCTTCGTTCTCCGTCGGAATAACTCCTAGTCTCCCGAAGACCGGCGGTCTCTCTACCACCGGCGATTGACAGATGATTTCCTCATTTCCTTCATTTGGAAGAGTCAACCTTTGAAAAACTGAATGTCGAGTAACTTTGGGAATAGTATGTGGGCTTTCCCTTTCTACTTCTGTCATGCTTACCTCTTGAAGACCAAGGCGCGTGCGGCAGACCGTCTAATACGGTCGAAGAGGCTGAGGCTCTTTTTATCTTTGCTCTTCTTTCTCCTGTATCATCGACTTCTTCTGTAGTGATATGAATTGTTGTTGCCACTTTCCCCTTGCCTTTCTGATTATGCAGACTGGCTCTGACGGCTCATATTCGAGTCTCGCATTCGACGTGGGTATAGCATGTCCATCTTGCAAAAGCTTCTTTTGGGTTGGCGAGAGTCGGGGTTGCTCATAAATCTTCAAACTCTTGACTCAGTGTGAGTTGTGAAGTCCGAAGCTCGCTTCGCCAACAGCTTGTAAGCCTTGGGATCGAATTCCGTCTTTAATTCGCCTCTCGGGCAGACTTTAAACCCTGTCATTCTGCCTCCGGCTTGTGCGACTTCTTGCTTCGTTATCGGCGTGAGGACATGCCTTGTTGACGAACTCTCCTTAAGAATTTCTTGTCCTCCGACCTGCAAACTTTTAAGCTTCCTCATAAAAGGTGACTCACCCTTTTTTCGTCTCGACAAAGGGACATAGCGCAGAATCGGAGGTTTTGAGGCTTTTTCGCCCCTCACCACAGGTGTTTCTTTAACGCCAAGGGATATTCTACTCTTTTCAGGGTTTGAGCTTGTACCTTGCTACCCGCCCTTTTCTCTGTGTCTATTGGCGACCTCGACTGGGATCCACCTGCTTTCTTTGCTAGCAAGTTCTCTGTCGGCATAGTCTCACCGGAATTCTCACTCTTTAGGTAAAACTTTGCATCTGCGAAGTCAGACTCGACCTCAGAAAATGGATTAGAATATGCTTCAACCTTCTTAATCCCATCTTGGCAAAACTGGAAACACTAATGTAGTGTCGATGTAATCACACCATTCCCATGAATCCAAGGGCGTCCCAATAGTAGTTTGTAGTTGGTCTTCGAGTCTATCACATAAAACAGCACGTCGACCTTCAGATCGCCAATGAGGTGCTCCAAGCGTATCATAGTTATCGCCCTTTGGCTACCTTAATTGAAACCCTGAATTACTAATTTTCTGTTTGATAGCTTTTCCATGAGTATGCCCAACTGTTTCATAGTCGTCTTAGGTATTATATTTACGGCGGATCCATTTTCGATGAGGATTCGACCCACTTTCTGTTCTCGAATGTATCTAGAGACGTACAAAGGCCTATTATACAATTTGAATCCCAGTAGCAGATCTTCGTCTGAGAAGCCTATGGATGTGCAGCACGAGGCATAAGCACATGCTGCGGAGGTCGATGGACCAGAGGCGTTGGATTCTAACAGTGCCAAAACGAGGATCGTCTTAACTTCTTGCGAGAGTGAAAGTAGGTCATCTATGTTGAATGGTGACAAACCCTTTGGTTCTCCTATCGACTTTAATGTGCCTAGAACGGTATCTTCATCTTCCCTGATACTGACAGCATGACATGTAGCAACCTCTGGTGTCTTCTCTGAACCCCAATTGTAGAAGTTCTTTGGGAGGAAATCTGCTAACGTCATCTGTCCTCTGGGACAAGGAACATCCTCGTCACTTTCGTCAACGGCTTTGGGCCTCCAAGCCTTCTTTCTACCCTTCATTTTTTGTGTCTTGCTCCCTCTCTTGTAGCTTCTATGAGAGCGTAGCTCTTTTTAGGTAGAATTCAGTCTTTCCTTCTTACGGCGCGCCACAAGAATCCAACCTTCGTTATCGTCATCGTCAGCATGCTCTCCTCCGTTTTGAGGATCTGTAGCTTGGACCTCTTGCTGAAACCGCACTACCATAGGTTCGAAGGTCCCAAACTCGACTGAGCTCTCCCTTTCTTCATAATATATTATTGGTGCCGCCACACTTGGAGCTACCATCACCGAAACATGATTCGTTTGGACCACCTTGTCTAGATCTAGCTCTATTTTCCTCTCACGGGCCAATTTAAGGATCAATTCCTTCAGTACAAAACATTTTTCAACTGGGTGGTTAACGACCCTGTGATACTTGCAGTAGTTGGGATCATCCACTTTGTCGGCCTGTTCCAGTCGTTTACATTCTGGTAGCTGGATAAGGTGGTTCTCTAGTAGTTGCTCAAGCATATCCGCAACATCAGAGTCAGGGAACGAGTAGACTTTTTCCTATTGTTCCTTCAGGGTTAGGCGATGTTTTTCGGCTCCTTCGTCTTTCTTTTCTATCTTCTTCTTTTTCCCTTTCGAGAAGAACTTCAACGGGGTCGTATTAATGACCACTGATTTCTTTGTGGCACCTTTCACAATTTTCTCGGTGCCCTTCACCTTCTTCTTGTCTTTCTTCGATTCGTGGCTCAGAAAGTCCCTCGTTCCTCTGTTGGCGATACTTAGCTCCATGTCGTGGGCATGGGTCGCCAATTCTTCAAAGTTACAGGACTTTATTCCATGCAGGATGTAGAGAAGTTCCCAGTGCATACCCTGTGTGCACATTTCTACAACAGATAATTCGGTGGGTCGATCTTTGCAATCCAGACTCAGAGCTCTCCATTGGTTGATATAGTCGACGACCGACTCCTCTTTCCGTTGTTTGGAGTTTGTCAACTTCATCATGCTGACGCTGCGCTGAGTGCTGTAGATGCGATTCAAGAAGTCTCTTTCAAGTTTCTCCCAGCTGTCAATCACCTCAGGCTCTAAGTCTGTGTACCATTCAAAACCATTTCCTTTGAGGGTTCTGACGAACGGTTTGACTTGTAGATCTCCCCTTGTTCCCGCATTCTCGCATGTTTCTACGAAGTGGGTGATATGTTGCTTTGGGTTGCCCTTTCCATCGAATTGTTGAAACTTTAGGGATTGGTACCCTGCAGGCATTCTCAGATTGTCAATCCTCTAGGTGTATGGCTTGGAATACATAAAGGAAGTTTGAGTTGGCCCTCTATATTGAGCTCTTATGGAGGTCATGATCATGTCCTATAGTTGTTGGACCGATAGAGAGGCCACCAAGTCTGATTGTCGCCCTTGGTTTTCTTACAGCACGGCCTTCCCCTTGTCAGTTGCTTTGACCGTAGGTGCTTGGTTGGATTCAGCAGCCTCTCGAGACTGCATTTGTTCTCTCAAGGAATCGATCTCATGGTATTACTTCTCAATGGCTTGCATCAGAAAGTTAATCTTTCTTTTCGCTTCTGCCATGACCGCTTCTATCATCACATTTGCCATCATGATAGAGATCACATCTGGCAATGAATCTCTTTTCGGCTTGCTGGAGGCGAAGATAGAGTTGTCAAACAGGGGGTTTTCCTTGATGAAAACCCTGCCTTGTGGGGATTCCGTCATTTGCCTCAAGATGTTGTGGGCAATGAGGGAGCTCTGTTCTTGCTTCTGCATGACTTCTCTTGAGCGGCTGCGGGTGACAGGTCCCATGTATGAGCCGTTTGTGAAGGAAGCCTTAGACGCCATCTTCTTAGGTGTCATTTGCATTGTTTGGATGCTGATAGAGAGATGAGAGGTAGAGAGGTCCCACTGGGCATGCCAATTTGTTCACACGAGGCTTCCGGAGAAACTTATTTCGTGGAGTTAAACTCGAGTTGGTGTTGAAGTTAAAGTTTATTTGATGCGATGTGGTTCGATCTCTAATACTTGATCCTCTGATTCTCTCTCAGTTGGGTGAATGTGCTTGACTTGAAAAAGAAAAACACCGAACGTTCTTGAAGTCGAAGTCTTGGAAGAGTCTTTCTGTCTTCAAGGGTCTTTTGTCTTCTAGGAGTGTAGCTTTAGGAGTCTTGGGAGTCTTCTGCTTGTTGATGAATTCTCTGGGCTCTCTGAATGTAGAAAAAAATCCTTGTATCTTCAAAGGACTCCAGTCTTCAGAATGCTTGTATCTTCAAAGGATTTCAGTCTTCAAAATTCTTGCATCTTCAAAGGATTTCAGTCTTTAGAATGCTTGTATCTTTGAAGGACTTCAGTCTTCAAGTGTGGTCAGCTTCAGGAGTCAAGGTGTCTTCTGATTGTAGAGAATTCCCTATAAGCTTTCTGGAGTATAAAACTATTGACCCCTCCAAATGAGGAGAGCTTCTCTATTGATAGAGTTCACAGGTGGGCTTGGGCTTGATTGATCCGTGGGCCTAGCTTTTGGACCCAATTAGTTGGATTTTGGCTTGGTTGATCCATGGGCCTGGCCTTTGGGACCAATTAGTTGGACTTTGACCCAAATAGAAATATCAAATTGGGTCAAATTAATCTTATCTGATTCAACGGTCTTGATAAAACCACGTGGCATCATCGAAATTTGTCTTCAACTTTGATTCAGGACATATGTCAACTCCTAATTGAGCCCAAATTTAATGATTTGGAATTTCGTCATTAATTTAGTAAATGACGTGGCAACTTGTGATTGGTCTAAAATTTCTCATTCAACAGTGACACATGGCTTTTGGGACACTAAGCAATGAACATGTATTTATTATTATAATATTCATAATACTCCCCCTTAGATGCCTATATATATATATATGAAATATACCTCATTAAAACCTTACTAGGAAAAACCCTATGAGAAAAAACTCCAGTGAAGGAAAAATAGTACATATTTCATATAATACATACTCCTAAAAGAATACAATATATTTACTCCCCTTCATGAAAACATCACTTAAGATCTTTGAGTCACCACATTCCAATGTTGTGCATCAATTTTTCAAAAGTTGCAGTTGGTAATGCTTTTGTCAATAAGTCTGTCAGGTTATCCTTCGAAAACATTTGTTGTATAGTGATGTTGTCATTTTCTTCAAGATCATGAGTGTAGAAAAGCTTCGTTGAAATATGCTTTGTGATATCTCCTTTAATATATCCTCATTTGATTTGGGCTATGCAAGCTGTGTTGTCTTCGTATAATATTGTTGGAAGATTTTTATTAGAAGACAAGCCACAAGTTTCACGAGTGTGTCGAGTCATCGACCTTAGCTATACACATTCTTGACTAGCCTCGTGAATTGCAAGAATTCCAGCATGATTTGAGGAAGTAGCCGTTATAGTCTGTTTCACCGATCGCAATGATATAGATGTGAACAAATAACCTGTTTGAGATTTAGCTTTGTGTGGAGCAGATAAGTATCTAGAATCTGCATAACCAACTAGATCAAAATTTGATTTATTTGAATAAAACAAACTCATATTGATTGTTCTTCGGAGATAACCAATTATATGCTTAATTTCGTTCCAATGTCTTTTTGTAGGAGAAGAACTATATCTAGCTAATAAATTTACTGAAAATGTATTATCTGGTCTTGTATAATTAGCAAGATACATAAGTGCACCAATTACACTGCGATATGGTACTTGAGGACCAAGAAGTTCTTCATTATCTTTTCGAGGTCAAAATATATCTTTCTTCATATCAACTGAACGGACTTCCATTGGAATATTTATTCAAAATTTATCTTGTATAAGTTGTCTGATGAATAAATATTCCATCTGCTAAATACTCAATTTGCAAATTATTAGGGTTGATGCCCTAAATCTCATAAGGTCCTATAGTCTGTAAATGTTTTGTACAAACTCATGCTTTATTTAATAAAATATATGATATTTTACTCTATTTTTGTTGCATTAACAACAAACCAATAAACTAACCTCCAATGTGTTGGATTTTATGTCCTAAAACTTGTAGTTTGTAATTAATAAATATATTTTGTTTTGTTTTTCGATAAAGTTGTTATTGAAATAGTAATCTTGAATCCAATAAACTAAGGTCCTGAGGCTATTTAATGTAGTTTGAACTTTATGTAGTGACATAAATGTGGATCAAGTTCAAATATATAGCCAAAAGGTCCTATGAAGGATTAGCTTACTAATCATGGTTATATTAAATGGACCCAAATATATCTATAGTGAGGGGAGTGCAACTATGGGACTTTAGTGGAATGACCCGTTATTTAACAAATGTTGATTAATTAGGTTAAAGAGTTTTACCAGTTAATCTCGGATTATTGGAGTCCATGATCTGTAGGCCCATTAAGTTCCCCTACTAGCTCATATGGAATAAACTTAGAACGGTATGATAGAATAATTCGAATTGTTCGAATTAGGTGAAGAGAGAGAAACCGACAAGTATATGTGATATAGTGGTCGGGTTTTTCAGTTTAGAGATACAACTTTAATATTTAAATGTGATTTAAATATCAAGAATATGAATATGGTCATATTCGGAAGCTCGGAACTAATGGAAATGGTCAAAGATGTAAAAAGTCAAACTTTGACCGACCTTATATTCAAATGTGATTTGAATTTCGAGAAAATGAATACGGATTCATGCTCGGGAGGTCAAAATTTAGTCAACATGGAAAAATCATAAAAAGTCAAAATGTTGACTTTTTGGTCAAAGTTTGACTTTGACCAAATGACTATTTTGCCCTTTGACTAAAGTTAGTGGGAAAATCCAAACTTTTATTAGATAATTCCACTAACAAAATAATGGGCTAGGTGTTGGCTTATAGTGGAGACATTAAGCCCACTAAGATAGTGGATTATAGGTGTCGAATTTTTATGGATTTGGTTCATGCAATTGTTGCATGGTTTTTTCCTATAAATTGGGCTTTTTAATTTGGTTGAAAAACTTTTGTCAATTTTGTTAAATTTAGTTTTTCAAAATTGGGCTGAAAAAAGGAAAACCCAAAACCAAAATTCTATTTTCTTTTCCATCTCTTTCTCTCTCTCGAGTTCTTCATCAATCGGGTCCCACAATCCGGTTCTGAGTCCAGAGGATAGTAGGTCAACTCTAGTGGTGGTCCGAAAGAGTTTGGGTCGAGATTCAGTGAGGAAAAGCGGTTTTCGGGAGCTTCAAATGTAAGTTAATTACTGTTTTTCCTTTAATTGCATGCATTCTTTTCTTTTAAGTTAAAAGCAATTAGAGTGTAATTAGGTCCTTATTCCGCTGCGTATATCTTGAGTTCCATCACATGTTATCTTGTAGCTTAAACATATATGTAGAGACATACGGGTAGATCATGTTTAAGTGATAACCTAAAAGGTCTGTAGTAGATGGATAAGGCTGGGCATCTTATCTTGATGACACTACGAGTATGGCCCGCTTTGTAGGTGTTACAATTGTTGTAAAGTGCTACAAATGATTTCATCCCAATCATTCATGTATCGACATGTGAGCGGGGATATTGTATACAAAGGAGTTTGTATAAGACCGGACTATGAAATGTCTAGTCTCATTATGTAACGCCGTTAATAATAAAGACTTACGTTTCACTAGGATGACCATAGGTAACATGACTTGAATTCTGAGTGAGTTGTGAACTTCTGCATATGAGTGCGGTCCTTTGATTTGTATGGGTAAGAGTGACTAGATCAGCGACTCAATAAGCCTACCATTTTTAGGATTCGTCTGAATGGGGAGTTGGGAACGTAGCTACACAAGATGGAATTCACTCCTTTCCCGAAGTCGGGATAAGTAGATAAATTACTCCCTTAAGGGCTAGTTCCGGGACTTGAACAATGTGGCGCCACACCTTTCCTGGCCCGAGAGGGGTTTAGTCATAGTTGGACTATGATTTATTGTTCATTAGAGGAATCAGTGGTACTTAAGAAGTTAGACGTAACTATAGGGGTAGAACGATAATTTTGGCCCAACTGTACTTACGAGCAATTTCTGAAAGATCATCGTACTGTTGATTGGTTGTATCCAATGGACATAAAAATATATCTGTAGTACGATGCAGCTG
The DNA here is from genome assembly GCF_009727055.1 of Benincasa hispida. Taxonomy (NCBI): domain Eukaryota; kingdom Viridiplantae; phylum Streptophyta; class Magnoliopsida; order Cucurbitales; family Cucurbitaceae; genus Benincasa; species Benincasa hispida. The sequence goes on along the minus strand of NC_052359.1, from coordinate 599,364 downwards.
TCGATCTTTAGTATAGTGCCCGACAGTTAACGGATGGTGGATAATTTAATTAAATATTTTGATTAATTATTCATGTACTGTTGGAGCTTTAAGCTACAGGTGCATGAGATCCCCTTTGTAGCTCAATAAGATTAAATGAGAATCAATTTTTAGATTAATTTGAATTGTTCAAGTTAAGTTATTTTAATTATATGTGATATAATTATTATATATTTGATACATTTGTGAGAGGAAATAACTGATTGAATATGATTTAAATATTAATTATATGAATTGGATTCATATTTCTTAAATTTAATATAAATGTGATTTGTATTAAATGTCATATGTGAGAGAAAAAGATACTATAGATTATATTGTATATGATACAATATTAAAACTATAGGTTATATGTTATATTTGATATAACATATATATATATATATATATATATATATATCACACGATAAATTTGTTATCATATTTAAATATATATTAAATTATTTTTATTAAGAATTGATTTAATTAATTAATTCCCTCCCCTTTTTTCTCTCCACCCATGTAAATGGGTGGTTGAAATTTTATTTTGTTATATTAGGAGAGAGACTCTTCTGGGGAATATGATCATCCTGCAAGAAAAAAGATTACAGAGAAAAACAGTTCTCTCTGTGTGATCTCCAAATATTTTTTCTTCCCTTTCTCTCCTCTCACAATCCTATCCCTCCTTTTCCAAAATAGTCAGAGTCCTACCACTCCTGGATTTTCTAACTGAGGATATCGAGGTCTGTAAAAGCATGCTGAATTAATTTTGTAAATGCATAATTTCTTTGTTTTGTTTCTGTAAAAATTTGATTCTGTAAAAAAATGGGAATTGGGACAACCCACTCCTGCTCAAAGTTTCTTTAAATGGATCCTTCACAAACCAAGGAAAAATTTTGTTCTTCCAAGATCTTTCGTCTCAAATTATTTCTTAAGATATTCCATTGCCATTTAAAGCTCTTCAGGAGTTTCAATTATATTCAAGTCATCAACATATATAGTTATAATAACAAATCCTGATTGTGATTTCTTTATAAAAACACACAGACATATTGGATTATTTTGATATCCTTCTTTCAAAAAATATCCACTCAGGCAATTGTACCACATCCGTCCCGATTGTTTCAATCCATATAATGATCTCTATAACTTTATTGAATACCATTCTCGAGAATTTGATGTATATGTTTCAGGCACCTTAAATTCTTCTGGAAATCTCATATAAATATTATTATCAAGAGATCTATATAAATATGTTGTGACTACATCCATAAGATACATATCCAGAGTTTTGTGTATGAACATGAGCTACAGGATTTTCAACACTTATCCCAATTGACATACAATAATTATCAAAAGCTTAAGATGTAAATTCACTAGCATTATCAAGACGAATGATCTTAATTGTATAATCAGGAAATTGTGTTCTTAACTTAATTATTTGAGCAAGTAATCTTGCAAATGTAAGATTTCGATTTAATAATAAGCACACTTGTGACCATCTGCTGGATGCATATATTAATACCATAAAATATCTAAATAGTCCATTTAGTGGATTAATGGGTCCACATATATCACCATGAATTCGTTCTAAAAATAGAGGTGATTCGGTCCCCACTTTAGCTGGTGATGGTCTAATTATCAATTTTCCTTGAGAGAAAGCATCACATGACAATTCATTATATTGAATAATCTTCTGGTTCTTCAATAGGTGCCCATTTGAATTCTCAATAATTCTCCTCATCATTATAAATACTGGATGACCCAATTGGTCATGCTAAATTATAAATATGTATGGATTCATGAACTTCAGGTTAATTGTTGCATATGTTTCAATTACTCGTATATGAGTATAATACAATCCAGAAGATAAAGCAGACAACTCTTCCAATATACATTTTTCATTTGAGACAGTGGATATGATATATAGATATTCCACATTATTCTTACTATCAGTCTCAATATGATAACCATTACAACGTATAACTTTAAAACTTAGAAGATTTCTCTTTGATTAACTAGAGAACAATGCATTGTCAATTGTAAATTTTGTTCCTTTAGGCAAAATAATATTTGTTTTTCCAAGACCTTCGATCAAGTTTGCAGAACTTGATATTGTATTTATTTTTTCTTTCAGTAGTGTCAATTTGGAAAAGTATTTTTTATTTGTAAATATTGTGTGTGTAATTGCACTGTCTATTAGACATAAATCTTCTTTGCTCATTTTTTAAACACCCAACATATGAAAATGATCCATGTTTCTTCATAAAAGAAAATAATTACAAACAATACTTAAAATATACAAAAGTTACTATAAAAAAACATGAAGATAGATAAAAGAAAACAATAATATTAAGTCTAGATATTCTAAAAGTCAAAAGAAACACTTGATGTTCAATCAACTGTACCAATCTTCTCTTCAAGAGATTCAAAGAAGTTCGCCACATCCAAATTTGTCATATGGGATGTGTCAAATATGTCATTATTCTGGTATGCAAAATTTGCTTCCACATTTTTCTCTTTTTCCTTCAAGGAAGCTCAATAGAGGTCAACTAAGTGTTTTGACATACGATAAGTACGTGACTAATGCACAGTCATTCCGCATCAAAGCATTTATTTTTAACATATTTTGAACTCTTATCTTGTGAAGCTTTTCCGTTGTGATCATCATTTTGTGTGGTTGTTTTGAAACTTGAATGATTAAAATGACTAACACAAAATATAATAATTATTTCTTCCTCTGCCATAGTCACGACCTCGACTACGATCACGATTATTATTAAAATTCACAGCATTAAGTTCTAGTAATTATGTCGTTCTGGTTGATCGAGATTCATGATTTTTCATCAGTAACTAATTATTTTGTTCGGCCACGAGAAGACATGAAATTAATTCATAATACTGTTTAAAACCTCTCTCTCGATATTGCTGCTGCAGGAGCATTATATATTTGAGACATGAAATGTAAAAAATATCTTCTCTAACATATCAGCATCAGTAATTTTCTCTCCGCATAATAACAATTTCAAACTGATTTTAAATAATGTGGAGTTGTAATCACTTAATGATTTGAAATCTTGTAGCCTTAAGTGCATCGACTCATAACGACCTTTAGGAAGAATAACTATATCTTTTATGATCATACCTCTTTTTTAATTTTCCACAAGATACGGGGATCTTTTATTTTAAGATACTCCATTTTCAATTCCTTGTGGAGATGATGACGAAGGAAAATCATAGTTTTTGCTTTGTCCTGACTGGATGTCGTATTTCTTTCTTTAATAGTCTTCCCAAAATTCATAGCATCCAAGTAAATTTCGCATCAAGTACCCATGACAAATAATTATTGTCGTTAGTATCAAGGGCGACAAACTCTAATTTTTTGAGATTTGTCATGGCAGCACTATCATAAAAATTGTACTTATGTTAGAAATTTAATAGATATTGAATATGCAAAATAACATTAAACTTATTAACTATAACGAAGAGGAAAAAATCAACATATCTTTAGGACCTACCTTTAGTGGGAAAAACGATAGGAGCTTGTGCTGATAACGTGTTGTGAATTTGAGGAGCACAATGGGAACAAAGATACAGAGAAAATATCATATAATAATATTAAAAATATAAAATAAAATAACTAAAAATACAAAATAACTAAAATTATAAAATTGGATATATGAAAATTAGTGGAATTTTGAAGTAGAATTCTCACCAATATATGTGTGATTTTAAGATTCACCAAATGCCACTATTTATAGGTAAAGAGACAAGTAGGATGTAGACTTACATGGATACCAAGCATGAATAATTACATGGCACATGGACAACATGAATGTGACACATGGCTTTTGGAACATTAAGCAATGGACATCTATTTATTATTATAATATTCATAATATAAACATCAAAAGGTTTTCTCTGAAAATAAAAACAAAATAATTATGAACAAATCCCCTCTCTCCTACCTTTCAAATGTGTGTTTATTTGGTTTTTGACTTTTAAAAGATTGTAATTGGTCTAGGAATTTTTAATTTTATGACAATAGGTTTATAAATTTTGAAAAGTGTAAATAGAATATTCTTCACCTTTCAATTTTTTGTTCTTTATGTTCTTGAACTTTAAATGTGCGTGCTGGATTTCTTAAACATTCGATTTTCTGTTAAGTCCCTAAAATTTTAATTATGTATCTAATATATGATTGGCCAATTCAAGATGTTTTTTAAACATTCACGTAGCTAATAAATATAAATTTTATGTTTTAAAGTTCTATTAGACATAAAATTTTGTTTGAATTTCTATGTCTAATGAGACTTTAGAGTTCCTATTTTATATCCAATAGATCATTCATTAATTTATTTTTTTTAAAAAAAAATGATTATATCTGGAAGCTATTAGGTACAAAATTGAAAGTTTCAAAACCTATTATATATACACATTTTAAAGTATAGAAAAAAAAAATAGACATAAGCCTAAGAGTTAAGTGACTAAACTTGTAATTAAAAATTAAAAAAAAGAAAAAGAAAAATAAATTATGGCATGTCAATACAACAAATCTCCCATATCAATAGTTGTTTGGCATGTCAATTATTCAACCATTTAAAAAGAACATGATTTTTTGTAAAAGTTAATTATGTTGTAATAAATTAGTAATAATTTTTGTTCTAAAATTTTTTAATTCTTATATATTATTGGCAAGATTTTAACCATCTTGGGATTAACTTTCTAAGTGTTTATTATTATTATTATTATTATTTGTGTTTATACACACTTAAAAAGTACATCCAAATACACTTTAAATGAAGCTCCTTAATAAAAGTCTCTAAACCCCACTAGATAAAGGGGTTGTTTAATTTCAAAATTTTGAAAAGTTTAAATTTTACATAGTTTTTATGTTAGGTATATGAGCATGTGTGTGTGTTTGATGTATCCTTTTAAAAAAAAAAAAGTTTTAAAGTTGAGTACTTATCATTATTATTTTAGCTCAACAACATGTTAAAACGAACTAAATTTCTTACTTGATTTGAGTCGATTGATTAATATGGTTTTCTTTGAAATCTTATCAAATTTTATATCATATCCATGTTTTATAATTCACCAAAAGCATGTGAAAACATTTTTAACACGAAAATTGTAATACTTCTTTTCAAGTTTAAGATTAAGATTACAGTAGTGATCTACGTTTTCGACATATAATTTGATGAGAAAATACTTGATACAATCTAACAAATTTAGGGATAAAAAATGGCCCTTTACCAAAAGAAAAACCAATTACAGAAAAAAATATTTAGCCAAATAGGCTATTTTCCACTCAATATTTCATGTCCAACTATTTAACTTCATATTCATTTATCTCTCCAGATTTATCGCATATATTTGTCAATCCATTCCCCTTTTTGTTGGTAGAATTTTATGTTTTTTCTTTTATAAATACAGATTTTAGAAAATAAATTAAATTTTCACTACGTTATTTTAGTTAAGATTCTATGATTCTATGAAGAAATAATATTTCATGTTTGGCATTTCAAAATGTGTTATCTCCTCTTGTAGTTTTAAAACGAAGATGCATGATATATTCTAAGACGTATAGATATACCCCTTTATATTATATATAGTTATTTCAATATATATGTACACTACAATAAATATAACTTTCTATAGCATTTGTTTATAGCATTGGGTCAATTGATGCTATAGAAGGAAAAGGCACGTTGGGCTCAAAAAAAAAAAAAAAAAAAACCCATTTTGCCTCTTTCTTCATGTCTTTTCTCTACAATCAAACAATATAGAAACTAAAAAAAAAAAAAAAAAAAAACAGGCGCTAAATTGAAAAACATGTCTCCCACACATTATGAAAAGGTGTGGTATCTTTCTCTCAAAATTTTAGTTCCCTCTATCTCAGAAAATTGGTTTCAGATTTTCCTCCCAAAGTATCTATTCCTTCACTCTCACAAAACCGATTTCAGATTTTTCACCCAAAATTTCAGTTCTCTATCTCTAACAAAATCTATTTCAGAGCTCTATCTTCTTCTTCCCAAAATCTTAAATCTTCCCACATGTTTCTCCCATCTCTCTCTGTAAAATGTTGGATTCAAATCTTCACATGTTTCTCCCTCTTCCTTTGTTCTACTTCCTTCATCTTCACCCAGCCACCACATCTTAAAATTTTCATTCTTCCCAGTTCCTGCAAAATCAAAGTATCAGAAAACCTCTCCCTCTCTCTCTCTCGCATCTCTCACGCTCTCTCTCACTACGGTCATCATTTGTCGACTACCAACCACTGCCTAGGCAGACAACCAATGTCGTGCTACCTGTCGTCGTCATCTTCGAGAATTCGCCCAGTCGATATCGCATTGTGCCTAGGATCATTACTGGTGAGTTCTTGGTTTTTTCTTCTTTTCTTTCTCAGTTCGCCTCTCTCTCTTGGTTGATTCTCTCTCTTTCAGACCCTTTTCCTTAAGTTTATCTCTTTCCTTCTCGAATAGGTCACCGACCTTCGCATCGCACTCCTAGGCTTAGTCGGACGCCGCTATAGTGGTCGAATCTTCATCCTTCAACCGATAATTTTCCTTGTTTAGCATGGGTATTGTTGAAATTTTTTAGTTTCTCCAATTTATTTTGGTTCATATGGTGACCTAGATCTTGGCAAGGGTAATTTCTCTAAACATTTGTAGTTTCATGTCCCTTCGAATTTTTCTTGATAGTATATGGTCTATATCTATTATATCTGAACCAATAGAAGATTATTATCAATTAACAAGTTATGAAAGAATAGGAGGAACCTTAATGCCTTTATCAGCTAGATAGATGTAGATGGCAGGAATATTTTGGTGTGCCCATCCAAATTTTGGAGGGATATTGAGGTTTCTTTTTCCTCTTTAGTATAACTTCTATATTATACTTGATTAGTCTTTATTTGTAAGAGTATGTTTTTACCTTAGATTTTTTTATATATGCCTAATTTAATGTTGGATCTTATACTTTGTTCTATTGATTTAGTTGTTTAATGCTAACACTTCGAATGTTGTGTACAGGCAAAGCTTGGCTTTATTGAAAGGACATACCTCAAAAGATTATCATAGTAGGAAATCATTGTTGGATTCAGGATAAGTTTGCTTTTAAGATCATATTGTGCTTTTCCAAATACATTAATCGGGTTGGTCTCCTCATCCGGTTTTGGTTTTATAGGTTGTTCATTTCCTTATCGGTTCTTGTCAAAGTTAGAGTTGATTTTCTCTAATATGGCTCTTCTCCCAATATTTGTTCTCTTCACATGACTATTTGTACTCAAAGTTTCAAATAGAGATACTAGTTCTTCTGATTATATCCATTTGTAATCCATCATTTAAATGACTATTAAAATGATGGAGTTGTATGACATTGATGCATGATGTAATCGGAAGCTTTTGTGAACTCCAACTCTAAGCTTTTCTGCACCAAGCCATAGAACCTTGTTCACTTTGGGAGATGGTGTTTGTTTGTTTAAGTTGCAACTCTCTATACTATAAAAAGCCTTAAACATAACAGTTTAATTTTTTCATCAGCTGCCTTTGTTTCTACTAGGGGTTTTCTATTTTGGTTTTTTTTTTTCTTTTTGTTCTATTATGAGATTCTTGTATGACTTGTCATGTTTTCATCTATAAATAATTGTTCTATGGTGTTCTTTTAGTATAACATAACCTTGCTCTTTCTTGAACTATCTTCAAATTGAAGTAGAAAGATGCTTGCTATTTGTAACTTGGATACTTACATAATTTTTGTTTCTTTATGCAGCTGCTTCGAGTGAATGATCCAACAGTTATTGTGTATAGACTCATAAATTCCAAATTTAATGTCCATTACCTCCATGCTTTTGTTAGAAAAAAACCGTGGAGGACAAATATGAAAAATGAGAGATATATTTTCCATTCAACTAAGCATGCCTTTATATAGGCTTACAAACATAACCATAGGAATGCCAATGGTTACAAAAATCTCATAACTCACATAACTCCTATAACTTAAAAATGTCATCAAATGCTCATAACTCACATAACTCCTATAACTTAAAAATCACTCTTGGTTACAAAAAACTAAACGTTACAAAACCCAAAAGTCATACTAAATGCCATAAATAAAGTTTAATAATGACAAACGTTTCAACTTTAAATATAATCGATGGTCGAATGCTAACATGTGCCAAGTTGGAGCAAAAGTTGAAGATGAAAAGGTTGAGCTGCTCACGAGTTTTCACTGGATCTACTAATTAAGTTTTCCATTTCATTTTGCTTTAAATTTAGATTTTTCAACTAGTAGATAAATGAAAGTATCCACAATCACCAATCACACATTATTCTTTGTATTGTTTGTTTTGAGCAGTGTCCAGATTATTTTGTGATGGACTGTGAAATGGACTTATATAGGGCATTGCGAGATATGAATTTTTTGTTTGTTCACTAGGAAGACAAGTACATATATTTCACTTTACATCATAAAAGTGCAATTGACTATCTGAGTGCTACTCAAATGGGGTAACATCTTTAGTATTCTCTTTTGGGAACAAGGTAGTCTAGTTTTTTCAAGTTGTCGGTCAAAGTTTTCATTTTTCATTACATTTTTATAGGTTGGATCATGTGGCAGTCGCACCATCAACATGTATCAAACTAAAAATTTGGATAAATCCCTTCAAACTGAAACGCTCCACCACTGTGAAACAAAATAGAGGTTAAATGACTTTATTCATTTGCATACCTTAGCTTTATATTATCTCAGACAATCTTTCTTCCATTTTATTGCATACATTTCGATGGGGAGAATTATAAGATAATTGGTATGTTTTAGTAAATATTTAGTTTAGATGTTAATTTAGATTAATTAGTGTTTAATTAATATTTTAGAATTAATTTGTTAATTGTTTGACTTCACTGTAAGGCTATAAATAACCATTTTATGTTTGTAATGGGAAGCTTATGATTCCTTTGAATATAGAACATTTGCTCCAAATTCTGTTGTGTTAGTTCTGACATTGACCTTGCTAATTATTTGACAGGTCGTAATCTATTGCATTGATAGACGCAAATTTGGGCTTGTGCTAACGTTTTACATCGTTTCTCAAACTAGAGGTAGAACGTTTATGCACTCCATGTGTTGGATTCAAGAAACAAGCAGTGGAAGTAAAACAAAATCATTAAGTATTCTAATTCATTAATTTTGGTTTCAAACTAAGCATACTCAAAAATTAAAAATAGAGTTTCAACACTAACCTTTGAAGTATCTTTGATTCACGATCTTCAGCTGCAATCTCCTTCTTCTTTGGATGTGAACCACCACAAGGACTTCCCTACTATTCTCTTGGAGCCTTAGATTGAGTTGTGGGACTCAAAATAAGTTTGAATCGAGGGAAATTGGAGAGGTGGTTACTGGTTTTACACAGTGTGAAGAACACTTCTTCAAACACAAGTTTTCAGCTTCAACAACGATTGCAATCTCATCTTCTCCACTCAAAAAACCAACTTTATATTGCATGACTTTCATGCAACTAACAGACTTGCATGAATAACTCGTACTTGAATAATTGAGCTAACGTAAAATGGAATTGTGTGTGAGCTGCTGAAAATTGAAAGTGGAAAAAACCACTTTTCCATTTCCAATTTTCTTATTTTAATTTTGATTTCCCAAAATTAAAAAAAAAAAACATTTCAATTAAAAAATGAAATTTTATTAATTTTACAAAATTAATTCAATAGTTGATTTCATAATAAAATTAATAAATTAATTAAAAATTTTAATTAATCTTATTAATTTAATATCAAATATTAAATTAATCTGTCACCGATTCCACTACCATGAATCTTTATTTATGAATTTAATATTTAAATCATATTTAAATATTAATCCATTCTCCAATTCTATTAATATCAAAATTAAACGTGTAGTTATATCACATATAATTACTAATTCCCTTAATTCTAATTTGAAAATTTCAAATCAACTTAAACAATAAACAAAATTGTAAGAGTGACTTATTTCGTGGTCCGATCTTGTGCAAATTCATTGCACAGGATGCCTCAACTTCTCATGTCATCATATGTACGAATTAGGATCATTTTGTTTGTAGCACTTTACAAACAACTACAGAGTGGGTCACATCCAATACTTTTACGAGAATCAGGCACCCAACCTTATTCATATACTATAAACATAAAGTTCAAGTACTCATGTAATAGTCGGATCTTTTAGTTTATTGGATTTATTTCTAAAACGAAATAATCTATTCATATATTCAATAATAACTTATTGAATTTTTAAAATAAGTTTATTGTTTACAAACCACGAGTTTTAGGTCCAATACCATATTGGCTAGGTAAATCTCCAAAGGCAACTCATGTATATCTAATAAACCCGGTAGATTTTGACTTCCATATTTATTTTTTCTTTAAAAAATCATTTATAGATTTGTTGGAGTTATAGGCTGCTGCTTAATTTGAATCTAGTGACCATGAGATGTATTGTAGTTGTAGTAGCATTGTTGAAACAAAATAAGTAGTGATTTAGTTGAAATAGATGTTCCTAAAATATTGTGAATTTTTATTGGTTATAAGGCTCCCCTTCCCCAATGGCATATTGGCTTCTTGGCATTTTAATAGTTTTATTATGATTTTTTTGTTAGGAGCGTAGTGAACAAAATCGTGTGGGAACGTCTCCTTCGAGTAGTATAATCGACAATACAATTAGTAGAGTTTTCGATCCCGATCATGGCCATGTACAAGACATATATGTATTGTTTCATGGTCAATGGATAAAGTGTAAGAAAATTTATTTACTACTTTGTGAATTAAGTATTTATTTAGTTCATTAGCTAGTCTATTATCAAAGTTAGATCAAGATGATTTATGAAAGTTATTTTGTTTTAATTTTTCATTATGTGATTGATATGACGACAAATATCGGAGCTACATATTGTTTGTGAGAAAATTTTGGTATCGCTATAATCTAAATATCTCTTTTGATTGTATCAACTTTTTGGGATTATATAGGTAATCATTTTATTTGGATTAAGAATTTACAACTTCTATTTGGTAAGAACTTTGTTGGAACATACTTTTGATGACTAATATCAAACCTTTTGGATGAATATAGTGTTTTATTTCTTTTGTATGCTATAAATTTGAAGATTTTGGTTATTATTGTGATTGCAGATTTAAATAAAATGTGAACTACATCTTTCTTCGTCTAGACAACAATATGGGCAAGTGACTTCTATAAATATATGTTTATAATTAATTCTCTAATACTATTTGTGAAACAAATTGTAAAATCTAAAAATATGTTATTAACAAGTACTATTAAAAATCAATTATAGCATTGTTTTTACTACTACAAAAAATGCTATAGAAAGTTCATTAATATTAAAATCATGCTTAAAGATAGGGTATTTATAGCCTTTTTCCATTAAGATGAAAAAATACTAATAAAAATAAGAGACTTTCAATAGCATGTCTAAAATTGCTATAGAACGTCTTTTATAACATTTTTTTTTATTGCTATGAAAACTTTTGATGGTACTTTTTCCAATATAATGAAATGTTTCCTTAACATTGAATTAAAACTATCATATGTCAACTTTCTATAGCGATTTTAATAGTTGTACAAAAACACTATGGAAAGTCCAGGACTTTTAATAACATAGGCTACAACAATATTTACTAAAACATTATGACAAGTCTTTTATAATGTTTTTACAATGTTATTAAAAATGCTATTGAAACATTGGAAAACGCTATCAAAACGTTTCAATAAATTTTTTATCGTTGGACAAACACTATTGAAACGTATAGATGACGCTTTTCTAACGCTATAAAAAAACCGCTATCAAAACGTTTTAATACTGCTTTTTATTTTTTTTACGCTATGAAAAGTTTTTATAGCGTCTATTATAAGAAGATAACAATGATCGTTCTATTGTAAGAAGACTAAACACAAATCCTAAAGTCATTCAGACTTATATCTATCATTTGAAGAATCGGATTAGACATAAAACGGAGAGGAGTTTACATCTATCATTTGAAGATCAAATCTTGTATCTTAAGCTATCTGATTCATGTGAACACCTTTTACTCCCAAATAAATCTACAAGTGAAGTTTTTCTTTACCATCAGTAGTGTAAAAAGATATCAAAGCAAACGATAACTACCACATGCTTAAACAACCTAGAAAATAGTGGCTTGAGAACTAATATCAAACCTAAACAGAACTGATTTCTTAAATAATATTAGTGAAAATTTTCTTCTAGAGAAACTCATAAAGATTGAAAACAGTGGCTACATTGACTAAGTTTTGATCCATTTATATAAATCCTGTCCCAGAAAAACTCAAGGGATAAGTTTAGAAATGCTACATAACAAATACATAGTCATGAACATAAAAATAAATAAAGAAGATACTATTTTAGAAAGCCATAATCTCCTATTTTGTGTTCTTGTACAACAAATGCTACTTTCTAGTTCTCCTCGAATAGCTATAACACGAACTCCTCTTGCAACAAATCACCAAAAAATAAGCACGTAAATGACACAACATACTCACAAAACTTTAATCAATTCAAAATCTTCACCCGTTAGAACTTAGTTCGAAAATCTTAATTAACACCGAGATATTTTCAGCAAGAATATTCTTATCCAAAATCCACCATGAATTTGAACTATCACTCCAAATTAGTCTAAAACTACAACCAACAACCATATTCACAAATCAAAAACCGATCTAAGACACTTTAATCGAGTCCAAACTAGTCTAGAATGTGTTCAACTTTGCTGGAACTTTATCGAATACATAGAAATTTACCCAACCATAACAATAAACAAGTTCCAAGAATTCAAAATACATAGAAATTTACCCAATCAAAAAGTCTCTAAATAATGTTGGTTGGTGTTCGAAAGTGTCCGGATTTACAGATCTGGACCTTAAATATTATGAGTAAATTAATTATAGAGAATAACTAAACATGTATCAATTCGAAAATGATAAATAGCTTGGTAAATAAAGAATTCAAAAAAGAAAAAAGAATGAAGTTAGATTGCCCAGAAGAAAAGAAAAGAATTAAGTCAAGATTTTTTTTCATAATCCTGAATCCATCATTGATGATAGTAGTTTACAAAATGCAACAACATATAAAAAAGTCAAGTCTAAAATTTCAACTTTTAACCCTCATTTGTAAGTAATATAATAGTATTCGCTAGATCACCAAGTCCAGAGTCATATATCAATAGAAACGTCAAAAGGGCCCACCAAGTATTAATCTTTCAGAAGCTCATGCCTCGAAACTTGAATAGCAGACTTGCTTGTACACAACATTTAAAGTGTTAGCATTCAACAACAAAATCAATAGAACAAAATATCATTCAACACCGAATTAGTTACATATAAAATAAAATCTAAGGTAAGAGCATACTCTTACAAATAAAGTATAATCCTGTATAATATGCAAGTTGTACCAGAAAGGAAATAGGAAACCTCAATGTCCCCCCAAAATTTGGATGGACACATCAAAATATTCCTCCCAGCTAAGTCTATCTAGCTGATAAAGGCATTAAACTCTTTACTGCTTATCATCTTCATGTTTTCAACCCTTTGGCCATAGTGATTTTGATTAAAAGTGCAAAGTTGAATCATATATTACAAGGGATTGGAAATGAAAACATATACAAAATATCTTCTCAAATAGTTGTTTTTAACTTATTAAGTAAACTAGCAGGTACCCTCTTAGTGGCTTAAAGCAGCTGAAAGATCTGTGAAGCTTACTAGTTTTTATTTTTTCTTTTTCTTTTTTGTTTAAAATTTTAAAAAACCAAATTTCCATAAATATAAGTAAAAAAAAAAGGAGACAAGTACATATAAGTAAAAGCTAGAGTGAGTTGTCTTAGGATCTAAGAGTGACCATCATAGATTCTAATTTCGATCTAAATTAGCTTTCTTTGTAAGTGTTTGCAAGGATTCTAGAAGGACCTCTAGCTTTGCATCTAACAAGCATCATGGGCGCGTATCAGATTTGTTCCTAAGACCTTGAAGTTATAGATATCTCACCAACTAGCCAAGCCTACACTTTAATATGTTTTAAAAACAACTTTAAGTAAAATAGAAACCGAAGAGGAAGTTCCTCAATTTTTACCTCATTTTTAGGAACATTTTTCAAATTTTAGGAACAAAAACATGAATGATTATCAAATAGGTTAGTTTCTTTAAAAATGAGAAACAAAAATAGGAAAAAGAAAACAGGAAAGTTATTAAACGAATCCTGAGTATGCCAAAGTGATTTTAAAAATGACAAAAGTGATTTTAAAATTTTTAAATCACTCCTAACCATCCTGTAAATACTCAAATGATAGTAGTACACGTCGTGTGAACTATTTCTAGAACTTAGTTATTACGGTTTGTCCATAAACAGTGGCATATCCAGGATCTTAGGTAAAGGGGGCACAAGTTCATATAAATATATTTTATATGCATCGATTATTCAAATCATATAATATAGCCAAAACAAGCATAACGAACTAGCATAAGAACCGTGATAGATCCAAAATTTCATGTTAAGTAGACACAACTTTATATAAGGTTGAAATTTTAGTCTATTGACTTCTAAATTTGTGTTAGATATACTTCTTGAACTTTGAAAAATATGCACTAGATCACTGACATCTCGATCTATGTATCTAATACATAACATCATACATTTTTTTTTAAAAAAAATTAATGTAACTATATACTATAAAATTGAAAATTTGAGGTTCAATTAGAAACAAAATCAATTTTTTATCTACTACAATGGTTAATTTTTAAGCATTTTTAATATTTTATGAGATTTTTAGTATTAAATTGAAAGTTTATGTATCTATTAGACATTTTCAAACGACTTTTATAGTTAAAAATTGAAAGTTTAGATTTTATTTTAAAAATTAAGAACTAAATTTGTACTAACTTGAATGTAATTTAAAATAATGATAAAGGAAATAATAAAGAAAAAAAATTATATGCAAAAATGATATTTATAACCTTAATTTTCAAAAACAAAAAACTAATAATCAAATAGTTACCTGATCAGCCTAACAGTATTAAAATTATATATATACAAATACACACACAAAAAAGTATATGAAAATTTGTTAAATTTTATTTTTTTTAAAAATAAAAAATATATCCTGCTTTGCAGCAAATTCGAACTCCAGAGTCCAGGCCCGTGGTTATTTTAAGGGTCACCTGCAAAACATTTTTTTTTTATATTTAATAAAAAGTAAACCTCACACTTTGTTTTTTAGGACACACGTTAAATAGTACAAACACATATCTTTTATATTTAATAAAAAAAAACAAACATATATATTTAAACGACACGATCTGATAGAGGTACATACTCTCCTGGTCCCTTCATAGATTCACCCTTAATCATAAATACATCAAAATAAGACTTAATATTATACAAACGTTATAAACTTTCAATATTTATAAATCTATCTAACCCTAAATAATTAGAAATTTATATTAATATTTCAATTACTATAATAACCTTCCAATATTATGACTTTTATTATTAAAAATACTGAAAAAGAAAAAAAAATTCATAAAATAACTTCCATTGCAGCGGTCGAAAAAAAAAAGAAATAATATGTAAAAACAATAAATCTAAAAAAATTATGTCGATCTTTTCTAAAAAATCAAAATAAGAAAAAAAAGTATATGAAGAAAATTTTATTTTATTATTTTTATTTATTTTGAAAACAATAAAATTAAAAGAAATTATAAGTGATGTTTTTGTAATTTTCCCAACGAAAAATAAAAGCTGACAAGGAAATAATGTGTTTGAAAATTTTCATTGAAAATTAAAAAGGAAAAAAACTGCCTTGTGTGCTGTTTTTAAGACCTGCCAAATTCAAAATAAATTACAAAATAAAAACATTCAAAACTTCCAAATTAATAAAAAATAATAATAATAATAATAATAATTAATGGTAATACCGGTATTTTGGTAAGATAAAAATAATGAAAATTTTTAAAAATCCATGAATAAAAAATAAAGTTGTTTGTGACAATTTTTTAAAATATACCTTCAAATTGAGTTCATTGGACACAATTTCTCTAATTATAATTAGTTTGAATTTTTTTTTTTTTTTTTAAGTTTCAGCTATTAATGGGCTATGCTAACTCCCATTTAATATATTTTAGTTTGTTTACTTTTTACAATTATCTATCTCCACCTTCACATTCTTTTTATACGAAAATGAATACTGTGACGATTAATTATTAATTAACCTAAGATAGCAGAGTTACATGAAAATAACAAATTAAGAACAATAAAGGAAGAGTCGTAATTAGTGAACAACTTTAATAGAAAGGATCAAAGGCTACCCGTAGATATAATTTCTTTATTATTATTACCAAAAAAAAAAAAATAGTTTAATCTAAACCTAACTTAATTGGTTAATAAGATTATCAAAAACTTGAATCATTTTCTCCATATTTTTTAATGATATATATATTTTTGAAAAGAAAAATTATTTTAAATGACAAAATTGTTAAAAATACTTATAAATAATAGTAAAATATCATATTCTATTTATGATATTTTGTTA
This sequence comes from Benincasa hispida, assembly GCF_009727055.1. Classification (NCBI taxonomy): domain Eukaryota; kingdom Viridiplantae; phylum Streptophyta; class Magnoliopsida; order Cucurbitales; family Cucurbitaceae; genus Benincasa; species Benincasa hispida. The sequence continues at coordinate 582,745 of NC_052359.1, read as the reverse complement.
TTATTTGGAAATACCGTGAGAATAGCACATATACTTTAGATATATATTAAATAGATATAACCCTAGGATCATTCATGTTAAATTATAAAAAAATAACATACCGGATTCCATTTTGAATTTGATGGCAATTATAAGGCGGCTATTATCTTTCTCAACCAAAATTCCTAATGTCTTAAGTGGGATCTCTCTCTCGATGAGATTAAAGAGAGATTGAGTGTTCATTGTTTTGATACATAAGAGTCATAGCACTAAAGTCTCTATATATACTAGTTTAATTAGGGTTCCCATTAAATCTTAATCAACTAGGAATGAACTTCTATCCATTAAGTTTATACTTAATTAGAAATCTATGGTCTTAATTAATAATCACATATTAAGGTATAATATATTAAAATAATCTAATCTGATAAAATATATCTACAAACATAGCACACACTTTAATTATACGCATTATTATTTAAAATACGCCTAACAGTCGATAGACTACTATTTACGTATATCATGACACAGATAGACATAGATGATAGTCTATCACAGTCTATCGTGGATAAAAAGTGAAATTTTGCTATATTTATAAATATTTTTGTTATTTTTTTATATTTGAAAATGTTCATTTTTTAAGAGAAAATAGTTTTTTTTTTCTTCTTTTTTTTTTTCATTGAGTCACGAGTCACCATAACAAAGAGAAAGTCCAAAAAATGTTCTTTGAACTTGGGAAAAAGTTGTATTTTTTTATTTGCTTTTGCCAATATTGAATTATAGAAAACAGGGCATGCTGATTCAGAAACCACTTAAATTTATTTTAATATTTATACTATCTTTTAACAATTGAAAATTATGAACTTACTTTATTTCGATTTTTGTATTATTCCTATCTTGTCAAATTTTCGATTTTTATTTTAAATATTTTCCTCAAAAGACTGTTTTGTCCTTATTGTTCGTTTTCTGAAATTATTTTAATAGAAATAAGAATCGAAATTCCTTCATCTCGCTGTACAACTTGTGGTTCAAAATTCAAATACACCAATTAAGATATATAATTAGTATCTATTTATCAAGTAAATGAACAAAATATACTTTTAGGTAAACGATTTATATCAAATTAATGGCAATGATTGCAATATTTTTTTTATATAAAAAACTGAGTAAAAAATTCAAAATATATTTAATAAAGGTGTATTCCAGGTCCATTAAGGAAAGGGGATGGGGTGGGGTTGAGACGAGAGCTTTCTTTTTTTAAAATCATTATAATTTTTTTAAATATTTTTTATAATTAGTGATTGTATCTTAAAATTAAGAACATTAATTATTGTTTTAGTTTTAATTTTAATAAGTGTCACATAAGCTACTTTTATCATAACAAAATAAAACAAAACAAAAAAAAAATTAAAATGGTAAAGATATCTAGATTAAAATTGATCATTCCTTGAATATGAGAGATTTGAAGTGTGTTTAGCTTAATTTTTTGACTATTTAATTAAAAAAAGATTATTTTACAAAAAGTTGGAGTGTGAGCTTTTAAAAAATAAATTTATGAAATAACTTCGAAGGAAAAAACACTCGAAATAATTTTTTAGAAAAATGATTTTTAGTGTTTAATAGTTAATTTCTCTCTAATTTCAATAATTCATAGAATTACCAAAATGCCCTTGCTATTTTTCTACTCAATTCTACTATGTTGTTGTCGGGTATCACGGCCCTCTAAGAGCCATCTTCAGTAACAACCACCAACAAACCTACTTTAATGAAATTTTTGGCAACTATCTCCAATGACTTCCACCAATAACCAATTCCAACGGTCAACTTCAACCATTACCATCGACAAGTCATCACTAACGACCACTATTAGTGGCCAATTTTGACGAGCAATTTTGACAACCACTGCCGGCAGACCTAAATCCACATCTTATAAGCAATATTGTGTTATAACATTATTGTTCAGGGACCTTACATTGTTTTAATTTTAAAAATATAGAGGCTATTTTGTTATTTCCATGAATATTTAAGGACTAAAACGGTTTTTTAACGTTAATATGTCAATTATACATTTTCAAAAATAGTTTTATGGAAGAAAAAATGATAAACCAATCCCTTGTTTTTTTTCCTTTTTTTGGGGGGTGGGGAAGTGACAAATCCACACCACCGAAAGTGCAGCCCAAGAAGATGAGGATGCAAATTGCAAAATATCATACATTACAAAATAACCAATTTAGCCTCAATAAAAACAAGGATTAAGAAAAAACATCTAGGGCATTTCTGTCTTTTGTTAATCTACCTTAAAATTTCCACCTAGCATGAATATAAACAAGGGTTGTGGTCTTTTCCCATCCCATTAACAAAGAGAACAAGCTTAGAAAATATTGCAGAGAAAATGGAAAGTGAGGCAAAAGCCAATCAATCTCTCAGGTTTTCCTCCCAATATCTTTCCCCTAATCTTATTAATATGCTTTAATCTTACTTTCCTATTCTTTATTTAAGTTTAATTATTTTTACCATTTCTTACTTTTTCTTTAATATATATATATTATATATGAACAAATTAATTAGAAGTTTGAATTTTTCATCTCGAATGATCGGATTCAAATCTAATGCAACTAATCATATTGTTAGAAATAAGGTTCTTCCAAGAATTTCCTTTTTTTTACACAGTTGATTTTTACAAACATAAACACATATGTATATATGTATATAAATTCTTTTTAAAAAAGAGAGAATATATAAAGGTTAAACTAACACAATATTAAATCTTTAAAGGCAAATATTCCCTTTCGTCTTTAAACATAGAAATCTGCTCCATGAAAACATTTTTTTTTTGGGGTTAAAATAAGATGGAAATCTATTCCAGATGTAAAAATTGGAAGATATACGTGACATTATTTATAATATCATTTACATAAATTAATACTTCAGTTGATGCGTAAAAATTAATTACGTAAATGATTTAAGTGATCTTAATCTTTTATATAGTTGTAAAAAATAGTTACGTACACCTTCTAATTTTTATATATCAATTATTACATAGATAGTATATTTACATTAGAGATTTTAACGGACACCATAATTTTCAAAAGTAGTTAGAAATAGGATAATTATTTAAAATAGTAAAATTATTGAAAATATTTTCAAGTAAAGTAAAATATCATTGTATATCAATGATAGATCGCGATAGACATTTATCACTAATACTAATAGATGTCTATCGTGGTCTATCACTCATAAATAGTGACGTATTGCTATGGGGGATTTTTAAAAATAGAAAAGTAAAGAAAACTATTTACACAAAATAGCAAAATTTTAATCTTATTTGATGGAGATTAATAGAGGCTGATAGAAGTCTATCAGTGATGAAAATTTATAGAAATTTATCATTGATAGACGTCGATATAAGTCCAACAGTGTCTATCAATGTTCTTTTTGCTATTTTTGTAAATAGTTGCCATTTTTTTTCTATCTTTGAAAATTTTCCCTTTTACTATATTTGTAAATAAATTGTCTCATTTTCCTTCATTTGAAAATAGCCCTTAGAAATATGTATATGGTAATTAAAAATATAGTTCCTTTTTTCAAAAAAATTCTAGTAAAATTATTGAAAATATTTTCAAATATAATAAAATATCATTGTCTATCATCAATAAATAAATAAATAAGTTATCTCGTTTTCCTATATTCGAAAACAACCCGTAATTATAATTACTAATGTACTTTATTGATGGTGTATAAAGATGATTTTTTTTTTTTTTCATTTTCCTGTACAAATTTCTTAATATTTCTTGGGTTCTATTTTCTAATGTTAATTTATGCAAATTAGATTTTATTTTATTTATTTATTATTATTTTGGCAATTAAGTAGTGTGGGGAGTGAAGTGGAGAAAGGAGTACTTGGGAAGGCATATTGCAAATGTGGGGAAGGATGGAAATGTGAGATCAAAAGAACTCAAGGCCCTGATGCTGGCAAGACCTTTGTTAACTGTGGCAACAACTGTATTTGTATAATGTAAGTGAAAATCGTCGTATATTTATTTTTTTAAATCTTTTGTATAGACCTAAAATTTTAGTTGACGGATTATAATAAATTTAAATATTAATATGAGATCGAATACGAGAATTTTCTTCATATAAACCATAGAAAAGAATATGAGAACATATTATATAAGAATTTGAACTTTTACAATCATAATTCATAAATCACTACCTACTTACCTAGGACGTTTGACTCAAGAGGAAGTAAGGTTATTAGTTCTAATTGTTTTATATCTAGGATTATTGATATTAATTTGTTATACATCATTTTGCCTTTATATATATATATATATATATATATAGTGGCTTTGGATTATTATTTAATCATTAATATTTTTTACTCAACTATTATATTAAATTAGTGTGTTAGTCTGCTTATTTTAAGTTATAGAATTTTGTTAGTCCCTAACTCATGTTGCCATTGAAAAAGAAAAAAAGAAAGGCCTCAAAATCTATGGAAGAAAATAAGCAGAAAATAACTATTAAAAAAAAACAAAAAATAATGAAGAGACAGCAGAGACACTTAAACCAAACAAATATCACAACTCACCCATCAATTTTTTGGGTTATTTGAGGTGCTGATTGAGATCGAATGTCTAGAATTCATATGTCTGTGGTGTTCATATATCTGTGAAGTTCATATGTCCGTGTTTGGATTGTAGAGTGATTTGGTTTGAGTTCATATGTCTATGTTTGGGGTGCAAAGTTGACTTTATATGTCTGGATATCAAATGCAGTTTTTTGAACTCTAAATAATATGTTTTAGGATTACTATTCCTATTTTGAAACTTTTTTATTCAATAATTCTATCTATCTCTGTTTGAATACATATGGATTGCAATTTTTTTCTTTTAATTTTTAAAACTTATTTCTTTCTTTTTTGGACAATGAACAACAATTAACCCATTACATTTCTGGTAGAAATATGGTTAAATAAAATGAAAAACTAAAGCGAAATCAAAACTTTTGATTCTAGCTAATTTTTCTCCATGAATTTCATTATCATTTTCTTTTTTTTCTTCTTCTTCCTATTGTTTCTATATATTTTTACTATACTATGTCATGAATTTTTTTAATTAAATCTCCCCCATCATCGTAATAGCCAATAGACTATCACCACATTTCTTCAACAATTTCACTTTCATTTCCTCTAAATTTAGAGGATCATCAGGGAACAAATCTCTATTTTTTACTAATTCTTGCTGAAAAATGTTCAAAGAAAAATATTTTCATTTTATGATTTTTTTTTGTTATTTGTTATATACTTTTCAACTACATACATATTTTTCGTGTAAATATTCTCAACATTTATTTGATATGTGAATTCATTACGTATAAATATTGCACTTAATGTAAATAAATTAATTTTTTATATATATAATCAACAACCCTACAACATACTTTAACAACCTTGTCTTATAGTAATCAGAAGTGGTTGTCGAAGTTGTTTATCGAAGATGATTTTTGTTGGAGTGGTTTTCGGAGGCTGAAGTTGGTCACATGAAGGTGTATTGGAGTTGGTTGTCGAAGTTTGTCATTGGAGGTGGTTTTCGAATCCCAGAATCGGTTGGGCGAAAGTGTCGTCGAAGTTGATCATCGAAGATGAATTTCGCTAAAGATTGTAGTCGGAGGTGACTATCGGAGCCCAAAGTTAATCACATGAAGATAGTATTAGAGTTGGTTGTTGAAGTTTGTTGTCGAAGGTGGTTGTCGAAGCCTCAAGTTGGTCATTGAAGTTGCTCGCTCAAAGGTGATCATCGAAGGTGGTTGTCGTAGCTTACGAAGGTGGTTGTCGGAGTTGGTCATCGGAGTTTGTTGAGGTGTCATGGTGGTCGGTGGAAGTTCTTGGACTTTCGTCGTCGGAATTATCATCGAAGGTGGTTTTCAGAGCTCAGAGTTGGTCGTTGGAGTTGTCATCGGAGGTGGTTGTCGGAGCCTGGAGTTAGTCGTTGAAGTTGTCATCAAGTGGCTGTTGGAGTCCAGAGGTAGTTCTCGGAGAGTGACAATGGTCGATAGGTGGAGCCATTGAAACCATGGGAAGAAGGGAGAGTTAAGGTGAGTTGGTAAAATATACCAACTCAACTCCAATCAAACAATGAGTTGGTATATTATACGAACTCAACTCAACTCATGTTGGTGAGCCAAACCAAACACTCCCTTTAAGTTTTGTTATCCACCTTCTATTCTTGTTTTACAAAATTATATCCAATTTTGAAAACATTAAGACCTCGTTTGATGACCATTTGATTTTTTGTTTTAGTTTTTGAAAATTAAGTCTATTTCATGTACATTTTTTATAATAATTTACGTGGTTGAATTCTTAGCCAAATTCCAAAAACAAAAACAAACTTTTTGAAAGCAATTTTTTTTAGTTCTCAAAACTTAGCTTGGTTTTTTAAACCGTTGGTGAAAAGTAGATAACAAAGGTAGAATTTGAAGGAAAAGTAATGTCTATAGGTTTAATTTTAAAAAACAAAAACAAAAAACAAAATGTTTATCAGACGGGGCCTAAAAACTAATTTTTGTTTTTAGAATTTGACTATGAATTCAAGTGTTTCTTTCATACAAGTGAAAACCATATAGTAGAGAAATTGAGAGAAAATGACCTTAAATTTCATAAATGAAAAACAAAAAACGTAATCATTCTCAAAGAGACCTAAATTAAGATAAAATAATTAAGATCTCATTTGGTAACAATTTGATTTTTTGTTTTTGTTTTTGAAAATTAAGTTTATAGTCATTACTTTCACGTCCAAATTTCTTCCTTTTTTTTTTTATCTATTTTTCACCAATGGTTTAAAAAACTAATCCAAAATTTAAAAACTAAAAAAAATATCTTTAAAAAGTTGTTTTTGTTTTTAAAATTGGACTAAGAATTCAACCATTTTAGTCAAGAAAGAGGCAACTCATTGTAAGAAATAGAGAGGAAATAGGCATAATTTTTTAAAAACAAAATGGTTATCAAATGGAGCCTAAATATTTAAATATTTCATCTTCATCACATACATCCTATACTTGTTCATTTTATATACGTGATCAGAATATGATGCGTAAAAATATGTGCATCTTGAAATGCACAAAAAAAACTGCTCTTACTAAAATTCAAATTTCTCGAGACCGTCAGATAATTTTTGATATTTCGTAAAATCGTGAACCGGTTAATTAGAGAAATCAAATCTCTTGAAAAACTTAATGATGAATGCATGATTTTGGCTTGGATTTTAAAAGTTTTGTTTGCAAATGGCAGAGAAGGGACAGGGGAAGGGGCAGTGAAGTTGGAGGAATTGGCAAAGGAGGGGCAGTTTGAAGGTGCATCTTGTGAGTGTGGAGAAGGATGGAGCTGCACCATCTCCAAGATTGATCAACATCAGCCCAAGCCCTTTGCTAAATGTGCTGGTGATTGTTCTTGCATCACTGTTGCTTGAGGCTCAATTAATGTTCCAAATTGTAGTCTCTTCTATGAAAATCATGTGTTCTTTTGTGTGTTTTGATCTTGTTGAATGGTCTATGGAAAATAATTACGTGGTTGAACACTATGAGGAGATTTCTTTTGTGTACAATGTAATTTGGATTCCAAATAGAATAAATTAAGAACGTGTCTGATAACCATTTATGAAACGAGGAGTTACAAAAACGGTAGAAATAAGTGGCGGTTTCAAGGATTTGAAATTTATCACTACAAGGAGGAGTTGTCTCCATATATATTTCCATATAAATTTATCACTATGAGCCCATAGAGAGAATACAAGGCAAACTTTGGGCTGGGTATGTGGCCCTAGACCCATTGTACAAATTAAAGAAATTGGTGTCTTGACACTCACTACTGCACAACAATATGATATGAATAAAGATGTAAAATGTATTTCACACACTTTTAATATTGTGATATTATTTTAACATTCGAGTGAGCTTAATGCCAAAAATTTTAATGTCTCTTGAGTGGAGGTTCGGTGCAGGCATCGATGCTGTCAAATATAGGAGACCAAAGCTTCGACCCTTGATTAAGAAAAAAATTCTTATAATAGTATTGTTTATAAATTAAGACAATAAGTTTTAAAAATAGAAGGCCAAAAAACTTATGATCACCAAACTAACGACACGTTTTCATTGATTTGAGAAAAAAATGTTTTTTCAAAAAAATCATTTTTATTTAAATACTTTTGAGAAAAATTGTTGAAAATACTTTTGAAAGCTATTTTGAATGGTTGTCAAACATTACATTTTTTTTCTAAAATAACTTATTGTTTAGGGAAATCTTCACATATAAAAAAATGTCAAACTATTTATAGAAAAATCAAAAAAAATATTTATAGACATTGGTAGACTTCTATGAGCAAGTGATGGACTTTTATCGATTTCTATCACTAATAGACATTGATTGATTTCTATCAACCTCTATCAACTTTTATCAAAGAAGATTAAAATTTTGTTATTTTGTGTAAATAGTTTCATTTATTTTTCTATTTTTGATAATTCCCCTATTATTTAAATTAAACACTTGAAAAGCATTCCAAACACACCTTAAACAAGGATTTGCTAATTAATCCATATTTGTAGTGGTTTTAAAAGTGATTTTGACCGTATAACCATATTTGGGAGTGATTCTTATATATCATTTTGAAAATCACTTTAAAACTTGCTTATAATCTTATTCATAACCCATTTTTATAAGATGGAAATGACATTTAAAAATGTAATATTAAATATTATACTAAATTTAAGTAAGTAAATGAGTGTTTAAGAGTGATTTTGAAAATTAAAAAAGTGATTTTAAAATTTTTAAAATCACTCCTAAACATGTTACAAATATTCCAAAATTTTTAAAGATTACTTTTGCCAAAATAAAATTTTCCTAAGTTATAAAAACTTCTTTCCCGTGCAAATAAAACATGTTTCTCAAATTTATAACTATTTTAAGGCCCGTTTGGATTGACATAAGAAAAAAATGTTTTTCAAACATCTCATTTTTATTTAAACATTTTTTATAAAAATTGATTAAAATATACTTGAAAAATTATTTTGAGTTGTTGTCAAATACTCTAATTTCTTTCAAAAATAATTTATTTTTTAAATTAGACACTTGAAAATATAATCCAAATATAGCTTTACTAAACCGCTAATGATAATAGTACGCATTATGTGAGCTATTTCTAGAACTTAATAATTATTCATTTTACCTTTTTCTTTTCTTTTTAGTTTAAGCTATTAATGGACTATGTTCACCGATTTTTTATTTTTTTTAATATGGCAAGTTTTAAGATTTATTTTAAATATATATAAAGTTTCAACTTATTAGAAAAGAAAAAAAAAAAGCTTGTCTTTTGTTTAGGAAAAAAAGGGATGTTTTTAAATTTTGAAAATTGAATCAAAATATTTACAAAATATGGTAAAATTTTAGAAATAAACTTTGATAGACATTAATAGTCAGCGTCTATCATTGATAGTTATAAAATTTTGCTATATCTTGTAAATATTTTCAACAGTTTTATCATCTAAAATAATTTTTCCAAAAAAAAAGTATTTTTACATTGGTTGGGAGTTGAATTTTGCCATTTAAAGTTCATAGTCCAATTCCTTGCCAATAAACTTATATATATTTATAATAAATTTCAAAAATTACAATATTAAAAAAAAAAAAAAAAANTTTTTTTTTTTTTTTTGAGAAAAATCAATTAAATAGAATAAATATATATGAATAGAAGACGTTAACGAGAAATTTTGGACTCAAAAATTGAAAGGACAACATTGCGATACTACCTACTAAGGAAGAAGAAAAAGAACCACCAAACCAAATTATTGTAGGAATAGTGTTGCAACACTAGTATAGATGAAAGAGTTGAAGAAGCCAACTATAGGTTAAGGGAAAATGGATTTTCACGGCTCGAGATCGTGGAATTGAGCTAAAAAAAAAACATCGATTGCACGACATTTGTTTTTCACCTTTTCCTTATCTTTTGTAACTTTGTATAGCATTTATATCAAACAACTTGATGTATAGATCATTTTGTTATGAACAACTAAATTTCATATTCTCAAAGGATTGAGATTTAGTCGTTGGATTTTATGACGTGATTAATTGAATGTTTTATTTAATGCTTCAATTCCTCTCACCTATTTGCATATTTAATGCTTTTAACTCTTGATCACATATTAAATGTTGTTATATCTAAATCTCATTTAAGAGACATAGTTTAGATTCGAACTTAAATGCATATAACTAAAATCATAGTTTTATTATTCATTTTAGAACTACTTTAAAAAGTTGTTAAAAGAAGTACTTAAGGCCTTTGTATCTTATTGGGACTAGATAAGACGTTGATTTCTAAATTTGTAAGAGATAATTTAATTTCTTTTTTTTTTTTTTTTGAAGATATAGTTATATAACTTAGGTATATCCTTTGACTTATAAAAGGATTGCATGTTTGTTCTTGAATCCTCATATTAATTGAGTTATGAAGTTAATTATTAATTCTCTAAGACACTTTTTTTCATAAATTTTATGACTCCCATTACTTTGTAATTAGTTTTTAGTTTAATCTCTCGCTCCCATGTTCATCTCTAAATATGTACGGTAATAATTAACTATATGCTAGAATACTAATCCAAAGGACGACAATTACTCTCACATTGATCACACAATATATTAAAACATGACTTGTACACCATTTTAAACATGCATCAACAAAATTAGTTAATCATTTTTAATATTGTTAAAATCATATGATCTTTTTTATAATATTTAAATGAATCTAACACGAAATATACATAAGTCAGACAAGATGTTGTAATAAGATTACTAATAAATAGAATAACGTGATATCAGTAAGAGCATAGATAGAGGGATATAAGGATTGATAACTTAAAAGCACTTCAAAGTGCTTTCTTTGCTTCTAATATAGGAGCTTCTATTTCTAATAATGTATTTAACGAGTTAAATTGAGTATATTTCAGAAATGACGAGTTGCAGGTAAGTTATGTAGAATATGGACAAAAATGGGGTAAAAGTCCAAATATGAGAATTTTTTTGCCATTGATACGATTAAGGGGGAGAAGAGAGGCCAGAGGGACAATACGCCCTAAGGCGTGCACTCGACGCTGCAACATGGGAGGATGTTTGACGTCGACACCGCGACGTGTGGCCCTTCGAACTTGAAGTGAGGAAGAAATGTCGCAACGCTGCGGCGCTACGGTGATTGATGTGGTCCGATTTGTTACAATGTCGCAATGCTAACCTTGGCGATGCACCGTTGCGGCTACTACAAACTTCTTTTATATAGACGTTACTCTTACATCCGTGGGGCATCAAAGATTGGAGGCGATTGGGGACCATAACATAATATTATTTTCAGAGAGAATTGAAGGGGAAACGGAGCGGTGAGGGTCTATTGAAAGTTAAAGGACGAGGGTCGAAGGTGGATCGATCAACTTATGCGACGTCGTTGACAATTGTGAAACGTTCTTTTCCCTATTCTTTAAATTTCTGTAAAATGATTGTTGTTTCGGAATTTATCTGTTCCAATCATGAGTAGCTATGTTTATTGCTTAGGATGTTGATGAGATTATAATCACTTGTTGCTATTATATTAATCAGAGATTCAATTTATATTAATTGCATTTCAAATTCATTTAGTCGACTGATCATTGATTAATTGCATTTAAGCTTAAATCTTTACTAGAGAGAGAGAGAGAGAAATTAGGTGTGAGAACTGTAATCGGACAATTTTAATGTTATGTTTAATTACCTTATTGCATGCAAATGAGTTAGGAATTAGACATTGGAATGAATCAAGTTTGAACGAGAGAATCCTAAATAATCAGATTCTTAGGTTCATGCAAAGATCATTCATTAAATCCCTTTGTTAATGCTAGATAAGAAGTTTATAATTGAACCAACATCCTCGGTTGTGCACCTCTGAAATCTATTAATTTAGTTAGTCTAAGTTTAAAATTTAGAACCTCGAAATCATTGTCATTTGCTTGTATAAAATTAATAAGTAATTAATGATAGTTAGAAAAAAAATTATTATTCAATGATACTTGATGAGGGGGATTTTATTATTTCGATGCATGTGCTTGCACTAGTCTCAATAACCTAGTTCAATGCAATTTTACCTATTCTAGGGTGTTATGTGCTAGGTGGAAAGAAACTTCACTATATAAAGAGTTAAGCAATTATAATGAACTACTTATTTGAAAGATTCCATTTTTCGCATAAAGCCTACTCTTTAGTTTCAGCTTAAGTTTCCCCTAGAGCTCCCCTCACCTTTACGAATAAGCTTCTCTCAAGCTTAGTATGAGATTCCTTCAATATACAACTTACTTAGATTTCATCTAACTATGAGTTCCTCTCACCCTCACTCAAAGTGATTTACAATGCTCATAAACAAATAGCTTAGTTTAAACGACTACCTGCAATACTCTCACCGATAAGGAACACGAAGTTTACAAATAGTGCATGGGGGTATATTTCTTGAACACTCTTTAAAACCTTAACACACTCATTTTTACATACAAATGGGGTAACCCTAACAATAAACAAGATCATAATATATATGGTTCAACCTTAAGAACATCTTCAAGGAAGGACAAATATTCACTACACAAAAAGGAAAGCAGATCGGTAAATCTGAGTTGTATACTTCAACAGATAAGGAAAAAATCTCTAGATAGAATTTGCACGACAAGGAACAAGTTGCTTGACATAACATAAGACATGTTAGATAACATGTTGCTTAAGTTTTACCTGTAATAAAATCATACTGCAGTAATATTTTTTAAATACAAGTGAGATGTTATGTGCACACTAGTTTCTACTTTTATACTATGTTATCTAAACGTGAACCATTCGTGTTACAAAGATAAGATTTTTTTTTTTAAATCTTTGTAACTCTCTCTCTCTCTTTTTTTTTTTTTTTTTTTTTTTTTTTTTTATCATTCCCAAATAATGAAGGAAAAAAAGAGAGAGAAAAGAACCAAAAGATTGGAAATAATTCATTACAAATGCAAAACAACCAAAAAGGTTGAAAGAGAAGAATCTAAAGAAAAAGTTAATTAGAACTTATTAGATGAATGCCATGTCTCCCTTTATCCACATGAAGCTAACTTTGAACTTGACCATCTTTCCCTCCTTACCTCTTCAAATTCACAAATGCATTTCCCAATGATATTGGCCAAGTAGCTAATTGGTAGGCCACAACTTTCAAACTGAGAGAACCAATTTTTGCTATCATTTGTGGTGGGGAAATTGGTGCATATGATGGGAATTAGGAACTTAGAAAATTTTCTTCTAAAGAAAATTTTTTTAAAAAGTGAAGGTTTTAGAGATATGATTTACTTTTCTATGATTGAAAAAGCACACCTGAAATTATTTTGGGCTTTCACCTTTTTTCTACTTGATGCCCATTAAAGATATTTTTTTCCTTTTTTTTCTTTGGATAATTTTATTTTTAGATAAAATTATCATTTTGATCCTATATTTAAGACATGTTTAATTTTTTTAATATTCAATTTTAGTTTATATACTTTCTATAAATACTAAATTTAATCCGTTCTTTTACATGAGACTACGAAAACACAAAAGTTTGCATATAAAATTTACTAGACAAACATAAAAGTCACAACTTAATTAATTACGTATTTATTAGGAAATCCAACTCCTTAGTTATACTGATTAGAGTAAAACTTATGATTTTCATTGATTTTGCATTTATTTTGTCAATATTTTTTTAGTACTAACAATTACGTAGATGAGGATCGAACCTTTGACCTCTAAGGAAGATGGTTATATCAATTACCGTTAAGTTGAGTTCATTTTGATTTATTATGTCAAGATTTTATATGGAATAAAATTAAGATGACATAAAAATTTGATAGATTTATATTCAAAATTTATTTTTAACCTACGTGATTTTCAAACTTCAATCCAATGGATTATATTTTTTAAGAAAAACCAGAATAATTTGTGAATGAAGTGAATTTTAATGGTAGATTTTTTAAAGACATCTTAATTTGGGGGAAATATAAAAAATATATGTGAACTTAATTTTAATGAATAATTTTTTTTTTGCTTGTTGCCGATTGTGACATTTCATAGACAAACGAAGTATCTATGACAATAAAAGGCTTACACATTTGTATAAAAGTGAAAAATAAGAGAGAAGTTGCATTGAGACGTTTTTGGTGTGGTTCAAATATTTCTAACTTACGTCTACAAAATTACACCACTTCTTTTTGTTTAAATTTTTCTTATACAAAAATGAAATATCTCTTAAAATTATATTGACAATTATTTAATATTTTGCAAAAAAAAAAAAAACATATAGAGAACAAATGTTGGTTGAAATTTCCACTTCCCAATTTGTTAAAAAAAACAAATTTGTGTTTTCTTTTTCCAATTTATTTGCCAATATAAGAACACTGATCTATTTCCATACTTGGTGTACTTGGGAATATGCTTTTACAATAACTAACCTTAGCAAAATTAATTAATTAATTAATTATAAATATTTTTAATTATAAATATATTGTAATAAAAGAGTAATGATTATGTGTAGCATATACTCGCTATTTCTTTCCTGCACAAAAAAGAAATTTAAAAAAAAAATTTTAAAAAACAGAACTGTCATGTGGTAGTATTTCATTGGACCATACTTGAGAATGAGATGCACCAAGATAGATCTATCAAAGAGCATCCAAATTTTTTTCATAATAAAATGTGCTAATTAAATTTTAAAAAATATTTTTTAAGTACAAAAACTGCTTCAACCTCTCAAAGTAAAAATCATGTCAATTATTGTCGATCTAAACTCATTTTAATAAATAAAAATCAAAATTCCTTTGAAATACTCTCTAATCAAGCACAAAACCCAAAGACATTTTGCCTATCAGTATCGGTATCTCGACTTTTTCAAAAATACTTTTATGGTTAAAAATCATTCTTAGTTCCTAATCTTTCATAAAAGTAAAAAGTTACTTTATGAATTTTTATTTGTAACGATTTAGTCATTTTATTTTTAATTTTATAACAATTTATTATGTAATAATTTAGTCCCTAAACTTCATTATGTAATAATTTACTCTAATTTTGATGATTTTTGTACATTAGGGAATAAATTATTATAAATTTGAAAGTCAAGGACTAAGTTGCTACAGAGTATAATTCAGGGACTAAATTGGTTTAAAATTGAAAGTACAGAAACTAAATCATTACAAACCAAGGTTTAGAGACTAAATGATTATTTTCATGAAAGTGTATGGACTAAAAGTATTGTTTAACCTACTTTAAACTATGTTACATTTAAACATAATTTCTAGCCAATTCATAAATACTTCGAAAGGATAAGCCTTATTCTGAATTGAACATATATATATATAAGTATTCAAAATAGTATTGGAAATATCTCAACTACTTTGAAAACTAATTTATCAAAAGTACAAAAGCCATAGACATAGGGAAAGTGGTCATTGGAATGTAAATTTTTCGTTATGGCTTCATCCTCAAATCGAGTATGATACTCTCTCTTGTAACTCGGATATTGGCATTCTTATTTCTTAGGCTGTGTTTGGTATGTGATAAAAGTAGAGAGTTGAGTTGAGTTAAGTTAGTAATTATTATCTGGAGAATTAAATTATCTGGGGAGTTAAATTGTCTGTGTTTGTTTGCAGAGTTGAGTTGAGTTGGTAAGTATTGTCTATGTTTGTTGTGCAGAGTTGAGTTGAGTTGAGTTAAGTTGAGTTGGAGAATCTGACGTAGTGTTTTTGTGAATGAGATTAGTTCTATTTTTTGCTGTTTGTTTTTTTATTTCATTCTTTTAGTTTTTTTAGTTTTATGCTTTGCTATTGTTGATTAATTTTCAAATATACACGTATTTTCTCAAATCATTTATGACATAAACTGGACAATCTCAAATTTTTCTCAATTTGTAGAACATAATATATTATTTTTCATATATTCTTTTCAAAAACTGTAATAATTCTAATTCTCTTCAATCGATAAAACATACCAACAAAATATATTTCATATTGGCTACACAATTGATTGGTATATTATATATTGTATGTATATATATTGAATGTATGTATATATATTGAAGGTAATTATCACAATTACTAATTGGTATATTGTATATATATATATATTGAATCTTGCTAACTTAACTTTATTATTTCACATATCATACAGTTTATTTTATATAATATGGATAGTATATTTGGGGGATCCAAACGGCAAAGATGAGGGAAGAGAAAAAGAAATGAAAATAGAATACAAAGGTTTGAACGATAAAAAAAAGAAAAAATCAGATCTGGATCAAAACGGCAAAGATGATGGAAGAGAGAAAAGAAATGAAATATATTGATTTTTAGGGTTAGTTTTGAGGGGATAAAAAAGGGATTTTTGAGTGGGTAAAAAAGGATTTAATAACCCATAGGTTTTCTTTATTGGCTTAACAAACATGGTTACCTACCCAACCCACTAACTCATACCCATTTATCAAACACCTCCTTAATAATATTTATTTCTCCTTAGTCAAAAAAAAAAAAAAAAAACCATAGACATTCTACATGTGATATCTCGATATTTTTTTTTTTCAAAAAAATACTTTTAGCTACGTTAAGTTCAGTCATAATTTCGAGTCAAATAAAATTTATTATCAAACAAAAAGCCATAGTGTAATGAATTAAGTAATGCATCGATAAGTTTGATGAAGAATAACGAGACAAATATTGATAATTTTGAAAGAATTTAGTATCCATTTTGATGAAACCAATAATATAGAAGGGAAAGAAGATAACATTATATTGATGTATTATTGTAGTTTGAAATTAAAAGGCCAAATCCATTGGATTTATAATACAAATAATATACACAGAGTTGCCGTTTTCACCAGGTTGGCTTTGCTTTTCTTGTCCCAAGAACCCTTTATTTTGCTTTTCCCTTTCTTCCATGAAAGGAGGAAAAAAGCATACAACTTTACTATTTTTTTCTTATTATTTTATTAAATAAAAAAAAAAACACTTTTTTTATAAAAACATTCATGCAAGGGGAAAAAAAAGATTTTTTTTGGGGAAGGAAATTATAGACTTTCCAAATCTTAGTTTGTTGATTAAGACAATGCTTAAGATTAAGGGACTTTTAAAAATTGAAAAATAAGAGAAAGTATTTAGACAAAATAGTAAAATTTAATCTACTTTGATAGAGACTGATAGAGGTTGATAGACGTCTATCAATGATAGAAACTTATAGAAGTTTGTCATTGATATTATATTATAGACGCTGATAGAAGTCTATTAGTGTTTGTCGGTGCTTTTATTTATTTTTTTTTACTATTTCTGTAAATAGTTTAACATTTTTTAATTTGTGAAAATTTTCCTAAGACTAATGGCTAAAAATCATTTCATTTTTTATTTTTTACTTTTGAAAATTAAGTTTATTTCCTCCTCATTTCTTACCATAATTTGCATCTTTCTTAAGTACAATGGTTGAATTCTTAGTTAAATTCCAAAAATAAAAACAAGTTTTTAAAACCTATTTTTTTTTTAGTTTTCAAATTTTAGTTTAGTTTTTTAAACTATTAGTAAAAAGTAGATAACAAAATAAGAAATTTAGAGGTAAAAGTAGTGTCTATAAGTTTAATTTTCAAAAACCAAAAATAAAAAATTAAATGGTTATCAAACAGAGCTTTAATATCCTGAATTTTAATATTTCTCCGTAAAAAGAAAGAATCTAGAATAACAATTTATTTAGGCTTGTTTTTTTATCTTTTGTTTTTGCAAATCAAGCTAATAAATACTACTTCTATTTAATAATATCTTTGTTTTGTTACCAACTTTTTAGGACTATTTTAATTTTAAAAACCATGTCAAAATTTCAAAACTATAGAAAATAGCTAGTATTAAAAAAAAAATATTTTAGTTTTGCCTAAGAATTCAAATATTTAGTTAAGAAAAAGATGAAAAGAATAATAGAGAAATACTATGAAAACCAACCCAATTTTTAAGAACTAAAAAATCAACTAGTTATAAGGAAGCTAAATATACAACTCAATTTAAATATATGTATTGTAATAAAATGAGATTAAACAAATTTTTTTTTTTTTGCCAACTCAATTTAGCATATTGTATTTGAATAATTCTCAAACTTTAAAAAGTTTCCATTGAGTTTTTGTGTTCTCTAATATACACTACAAGAAAAAAGAACTCTCCCGACGCCTAAAACAACTATCGAAAAATAAGTCGTCAAGAGAGAGACTGTCTCCTAACGATGTAAGGGTGTTGTTGGGAGTGCTTAATAACTCTCGATGCGGTATGTGCCTCATCGAAAATTTTTAAAAGCTCTCGACGCCTCACCATGCTCGTCGGGCATTAGGAACAAAGGCCAATCTGGATGGGCTAAACTCCTTAAGAATTAAATAATTCGTCGAGAGTTGTGTAAGAACTCCCGATGGTTATGATAGCCCGTCAGGAGGTCTGACAATCCCCAAATTGAACCCCCAATTTCATATATGCTTTTATCTTATTCCTTTCTTCTAATCCCACCACACAACAAAGAAGAGGAACCCCCACATCGATCGTCCTTCAATCGTCCGATTGTCATCTGTCCAGTTGTCCATCGTCCTTGAATCGTCTGGCCATCCATCGATTCGACTGTTTGTCTGTGCGTCGCTCGTCACCCAAATCGTCTGCATCCGTGTCAAACCAGCTAGTCGTCGTCTGCATTGTTCGTTGTCGTTTGTCCATCGTCTGTTGTTTGTCATCCGTCGTCCATCGTCCGTTCATCCTTCGATGTTCAAGGTAGTTGGTCGTCGTCCATCGTCCGTTCATCCTTCGATGTTCAAGGTAGTTGGTCGTCGTCCGTTGAAAACTACTTTTGATAGGTTAAACTTTGACTCTTATAGTTGTTCTTTCCATATATTATATTTTATATTGGTTTACATTCCATATCTATCATAATGGATGTTTAGTACCATAAATTTCACTTGATTAGGAAATTGTTTTCAACTAACGTTTGATAATATGGACATAAGTGTTAAAACATTGGTAATAAATGAATTGATTCCTTTGCAAGAACAAAACGTAAGTAAATAAATAAATTGATTTCCATATGAAGAATTTTGTAAATTAATTTAGCATTAATCTCCTTTTGGCATTGAATTTGGTGAATAGGTGGTTATGCTTTTGACCCTTCCCCCAATTTCTTTTGTTATTGTGCTATAGCTTGGTTGATAAGGTATTTGTGACTTCTATAGAGATTTGTTTCAATGTTAATTAATGAGTTTTGTTTAATTTTCTTGTCGAAATATATTAGCCATTAATGGCAATTAAATTTTCGGTTTGGATTGATATATATGTAACCTTTTATTTGTTTATTATATTTTTTTTTATAAGACGTAGCTTTGCTCAAAGAAAGTAAGGCTTGGCTAAATTTTACCTTCAATGAAAAGATTATGTGATGAGATTTTATTCCTCATTCTCTTTATTCATGAACCACCATCCATTAACCCTAGCACAATTTGATCTTTGTAGTATTCATTATCTAAATAATACAAGTTATTATTTGTATTACAACTTGGTCAGAAAAGGTTTATTTTTAAGGATGAATAAAGAATTGATCAAACGTAGAAATAAGTTATCATTGGAGTATAGAGAAGTATTCCGGTTTTTAGATGTAGCGAAGTTTCATGTTAATGATTTCCGACGAATAAGAAGTCCACGCTAGAATTGTATAAATTCAATGTGGAAAAATTAGATGTTGTAGAGCAACATCTATTAACATATGGAATACCTCCCTCATACTATGAATGGGTATATCATGGAGAGCTAGTTAACTAATCTAGAGGTTTTGAAAGTCATACAACTCATTCAATACACATTTGAAGCAAATAGTATAGAGGGTAATGTTGTTGAAGAAAATGAAATGTTGAATCTTATAAATGATCTACAAGTTCTAATTCAAAACGAAGATGCAAATAAATAAGGGATTGAAAATGAAATATCCTCTAATGGTCAAGAAAGAGATACCACGAACTTATTCGAGGATTTAATGATCGAAGCACGTAATGAACTATACCCTGGTTGTTCGCAATTTTTGTCTTTGAACGTTTTTATAAAGTTGATGCATATCAAAGTTCTCAATGGTTGGATTAGCAAATCATCTGACATGTTGCTAGTATTGTTAAAAGCGGTGTTTTCAGTAGGCATTGCTATACCTCAATTTCCATTGATACTTAGATTAAAATGATTGTTTGGATCAAAAGAAGGCATTTCCAACCCAAGATGGCATAAAGATAAGCAAGTTGAAACGAAGATGTGTTATGACATCCAGTTGATGCAGAGGGGTGGAAACATTTTGATCATGAATTCACTCATTTCACTTTAAATCCCCAAAATTTTCGTTCGGGATTAGCTTTAGATAAGTTCAATCTGTTTGGAAATATGACTACTTCGTATAGTATATGGCCTGTGATGATAATCCCTTATAATTTCCACCTTGGAAATGCATGAATAAATCAAATTTCTGCAAGTCTTTGCTCATACCTGATCCAAAATCTCAAGGAAAGGAAATTTAACTTGCAGCCGTTGATTGAAGATTTGAAAGAATTATAGATTATTGATGTGGGAACTTATGATTCTGTTACTGGTCCGTTTTTTCAACTATATGTGACCTTATTGTGGACTATTAATGACTTCTCTGCGTACGGTGACTTATCTAATCGTAATGAATAGATAAGAGATCTTACAACAAATAAATATGTGTAACTTTCCTGTGCTTAGCAAACTTCCGTCAAAGCAAGAAAAGAAAAGAAAACAAATTCTAAATTGGACTATGAAAAGTATTTTTTTTTTCCAACTTCGATATTGGTCTAGACTATTGTTACACACAAATTGGATGTAATGTATATTGAAAAAAAAAAAACATTTGTGACAACTTGGTAGGAACGTTGTTAATATTGAAGGGAAAACAAAGGATACAACAAACGCTCAGTTAGACCTACAAGATTTGAAGATAAGAAAGAACTTACACTTGATACAGGTCAATAACAGATTTGTAAAGCCACACGCAGCGTATACGTTAACTAATAGTGAACAGGTTTCGTTTTGCAAGTATTTGAAATCAGTGAAATTTCCTAATGGATTCATATCTTGATGTCTGAATGAGAAAGATGGAAAAATATCGGGGTTGAAAACACACGACTGCCATGTTTTGCTTTACAGATTACTCTCTATTAGTATTCAAGCATTACCGAAGAACGTGTCCACTGCTTTTGTGAAATTTTTTGGGGTTGAAGACCTAAATCTCGTAAGGTCCTGTAGTTTGTAATTTTATTATATAAACATTTTATTTATTTAATAAAATAAGAGATTTTTTTTTAACATTTAGTAGCATTAAACCCACAAACCATTAAATTAACATCCAAGGTTATCATCTGTAGCTTAAACATGTATGTAGAGACATACAGGTGGATCATGTTTAACTGATAACCTAAATAGTCTGTAGTAAATGGATAAGATTGGATACTTTATTCTGGCGATTTGTCTGATGGGGGAACTAAGAACATAGTTACAAAAGAAGAAATTCACACATTCCTTAACGTTACAGTAGGTAGATAAATTGCTCCCTTAAGAACTGATTCTGGGGCTTGAACAGAGTGACGTAACACCATCTCATGGCCTGAGAGAGGTTTGGTCATAGTTGGACTATGACATATTGTTCATTAGAGGGATCAGTGGTACTTAAGGAGTTAGATGTAATTACAGGGGCAAAATGGTAATTTTAGCCTAGCTGTATTTAATTTGTGAAGGGTCATAGCACTGTTAACTGGTTATACCTAACGAACACAAAAATAAATCTGTAGTGAGAAGAGTGCAGCTTTCGGTCTCTAATGCAGTGCCCAACAGTTAATAAATGTCGAAAAATTAAGTACTATTGAAGTACTATTGAAGCTTCAAGATATAAATCCATGAGGTCCCCTCTATAGCTCAACAGAGATTTAATGAGAATAAATTTTGAATTAATTTGAGATTGAGAGAATTAATTATATGTGAAATAATTAATTTTACTTAATTATATATGATATAATTACTATAACGTATATGATACATTATAATATAAAGTTTATTTGAGAGGAAAAAAATCTTTGTATGATTCGAATATTAATTAGATGAATTTGATTCATATAATTAAATTTAATATAAATTGAATTTATATTAAATATCATTTATGAGAAAAGTAAAACTATAGGTTATGTTGTATCTGATACAATATTAAACCATAGGTTATATGTTTTATGTCATGTAACCTATAGTTATATATATATATATATATTATATATATATATATATATAATAGTTTTATTTAAATTAAAATTAATTTATTTTTTATCTTAATTTTAATTTTGAATTAAATGGAGGGGAAATAACATCCCACCCCTTAACTCTCTCAACTCAATCACAAAGCCCAAAGACTCTTGTGATTCTCATTCTAGATAATACAGAGAAAATTTTTTGTGGTGGTGGCCATCTGGAGATCAATTTGATCATGATCAACTCTGGAGAAGACGATTCATGACGAAGAAAATATTTCTTCAAGGGTAAGTCTCCCTTCTAACCCTATTTCATTTTATTTAAGCATGTTGTAAATTTCTTTATTATCCATATTCTGTTTACTATAAAATTGGTATTCTGTGAAAATAAAATTGGGACCGATCCCCACGTTTCTACTCAGGGCCTTCATAGGTTTCTTCAATTGGTATCAGAGCATAGTTTTTGGTCCCAAATTTTTATCGTTCCAGAGTTAAATTTTACAGAATTGGTGGGCAGCATTCAATGTTCTTGTGATGAATATTGTGATGAATGGTTTTCAATTGTTAGATGTTTTCGAGATTGGATTATAGATTTTCTGCTTTAATTTACATTTTTGGTTTGTAAGGACCCTTTTGTTTTTCGACATAATTGCAATCGAGTCTGTATAATTAAAGCATTTGAGTCGTTCGTGATCGTTTCGGTGCAATTCTAGAGAAATGGAGGCCATTTTCAAGGAAGATCAAAGAATTTCGCAATTGTACCGTGCCTATTGTACAGTATAGTTACAACACTGTGCCCAAGGGCGGGCGGACAAAAAATCTCGTAAAGTTGCAACGCTAGGTCACAACATTGCAACGCTGCGAGACAAAAAAAAATTCAATTCATATACAGTTCGTTGCTTTTTTGGTCCTTGGTTCATTTGGTTTGGTTCGTTCGAGAGATTTAGGTCCGGTTCAGAGGTTGCGCGGTCCGATTCGAGCGGTGCAAAGACCAGATCACTTGTTTCGAACCAGTTCATTATTATTTTGTAATAGTTAGATGTTTTCTAATTAATTAAATTAATATAAGTATTATATTAATTTGTTTAGGTGTCTAATTCCTGTCCGAAAATTATTACTTTTAATTATGCATTTGATATATGATTCTTATTTATTATCATATGTCATAATGTATGCCATACAATAAAAATCTCACCATACGTTATGCATAATTCATGCATCATTTAGATTATAAATGTTATAATATATAGTTGCATGATTGTATTTTTATAGCATGTTTATGCATTATATAATATAAATGTTAGTACATGCATGCATGCATTAATAATATATCCACACATCATTTATTTTATAAGAGCTATAATATATAGTATGCATGTATGGATGGTTGTATGTTATTAATCATTTCAATGTTTTATTATATAAGTGTTATATAAGTTTAATAACGAAATGGGTTTGGATGATGCATGATACTACTTTAGGTAATTTTATAATCATTATAATTTTTCTAAGCACATCATAACATGCAATGAATGATTTAAATTTGTTTCATTTCTTTTATAAAAGTTATAATTAAATGAAATTAGAAATTAAAATCAATTATTCATAATTGCATTCAAACCTTAGGTTAAAATCCTTTTTTAAAAGTAGTTTTAAAATATGATTCATATAGACCTAAGATAAAATTTCTAATAAGATTGTAAATTAAGTTTAATCTTTTAATCAGTTTAAAAAGATTAAATTGGTTCTTAATTAAAAGATTAAATTTGTAGCAAATGTATCTATAAGGGACCTTTTGTATAAGACTAGTTTTGTCTTGGATGTAGTATTTAAGTTGACAAGAACATAACACCCCTACCTGGAAACTTACCTGGAAAGGTGAATTAGATAGATTTGCTACAAGCATGCAATGGTTGATTGAGATTTATTAAAGTGTTTGATAAACATTAATCCAAGTTGTTTAACCATCAAAAGTAAGTGTTACTTTTGAGCAAATTTAAACAATCACATAGTTAAAATCAGTAGTCGGATTTTCTTAAGTTAAATAACCCTAGGTAAAATACAGTGGGAGGAAAATGGGGTAGATGATACTTCATTTTACCTTTTCCCGTTTCTCCCTAAAAGTTCACACCGTGAGATCTATACTCAACCTTGCGGCACCTTTGCTTGTGTTCCCCTACGGATGGTGTTTGTATAGGTCAATGTCAAGGTGAATTGAGAGAATGTTTAAAGTAAGTGGGAACGGGATGTGTATCCACACATCCCACGGTCTCTCTAACTAGTTTGTAGTAAAATTTCATGCTCGACCTCAAGGCATTTTTGCTTGTGTCCCCTTATAGATGGCATTTTCATGATTCTTTACTTTAAACTCCATAAAAGGATAGGATTGCATTAATTTTTGCCCCAATCGATATTTTACTACGGTTGGCTCATTGGGATGGAATTCTAGAATCTAAACTAAGGGGTTACACTTACAAGAAAATGTTAAGCGAGTTTAACAATTTCTGGACTGACCAATGGTGTATGAACATTACAGGAATAAGAAGTTATTTGCTAAATTTGATTGGTTTTTGCAAATGGGTTAATGTATTGAGTACTAATATAAATAAATTATATCGTTTCAGCAAATTTCATTATGACTTCTACTACATTGAATTCACTCTCTAACAATAAATTTACTGACAAAAACTATACAACATGGAAAAACACAATCAACACAATACTAATCATCGATGACCATTATTTTGTCCTTATGGAGGATTGTTCTCCTATTCCTACTCAAAATGTCACTTGAAACGTTCGAGAGGCATACGAGCGTTGGATAAAGGCAAATGAAAAGGCTCGAGCATATTGAAGGAACTCGTTTTACACATAACCTATGAGCGAAAGCGGATTGTCCAAATCCCATTTCGATTGAAACAAACATTTACAGTAAAACAGTACAGACTATGCATCATAACATAAATTAAAGTATACTTTTGAACAAGAAAAAGAGTTCAAGTGATTACACCTTTGAAGAACTCTTCTTCACGAAAATCCCTCGAACTATCACGAACCCCTCGAACAGCAAGAAAAACTCGATCCAAAAGAGGAAGGAATCTACCAGTTAGTTTCCTTAGTATTCTCAGGGTGAGAATCCAGAAGTGGTGGGCTCTGACTATTTTTGTTAGGAGGGAGTTTTTGAGATTGTAGGAGGAAAAAGATTGAGGAAGGAACACACTATCGCATAGAGTTTTCTTCAATTGTGTAGAGAAAAGCTCTATTGTATAGGCTCTTTATTTGCTGTCATGAATCTCTCAATGGAAAAATAAAATCTTATTCTATTTATCCCAATTTGCCACAAAACCACTTAACTTCCCGCTGGGATAGTTAGAGAGAAAAAGGAAATTAATTAACGAAATAATTAATAATAGAAATAAATTTGATAACCAACTTATCATATTATATTTATAACCTATAGTTTTAATATTGCATCATATAAAATATAAACTATAGTTCTTTTTTCCTATTTTATGACATTTAATAGAAATCATATTTACATTAAATTTAACAACTATGAATCTTATTCATAGAAAATATATTTGAATCATATTCAAATATTTATTTCTTCAATTAAACTATAATATATCAAATACATTATGTCAATTATATCATATACAATTGAATCACAGACATGTCGAATCTTATTCATAGAAAATATATTTGGGAAATTTGATTGGATGTTAGTTTATGGGTTTGTGGTAAATAAAACTAAAATATCATATATTTCATAGACAAAGTGAATAAAATATCAAATATTATTAATCACAGATATGTTTGTTCATACAAGGTTACAAACTATAGAACCCTACGAGATTTAGGGCATCAACCCCAACAATCTCCCACTTGTCCTAAAGCTAGTAAGGTGTACAAGATAATCAAATCACAAGTATACAAAACAATAAACTAGGACATAATATGCCCAGTACAAGATCTTCCACTTGTCCTAGTCCAGCCGTGGTTTGTCCCACAGACCCATACTCTGCAGGTGACCCTCAAACTCTTTAGCCGTGAGGGCTTCGTCAACGGATCAGTGACGTTGTGCTCTAAAGCTATCTTCGTGACAATCACATCCTCTCGATTCACAATCTCTCGGATGAGATGATACTTATGCTCTATGTGCTTCTCGCGCTTATGACTCCTAAGCTTACGAGAATTCGCCACAGCGCCACTATTATCACAATAAAGTGTGATGGACTTCGACATGTCTGGAACAACCTTCAGATTAGTCAGGAATTTCCTAAGCCAAACGACCTCCTTAACAGCTTACCAAGCCGCTACATACTCAGCCTCCACTGTGGAGTCCACGATGCACCCTTGCTTGTTGCTTCGCCGTACTATAGCTCCTCCGTTAAGAGTGAAAACTGATCCTAAAATGGATCTTCGAGAATCCTTATCAGTCTGAAAATCAGAGTCTGTGTATTTTAAAAGGATCGAATCCTTAAAACCATACACAAGCATGTAGTCCCTTATTCTCCAAAGATACTTGAGGATGTTCTTAACGGCTCTTCAGTGATCATATCCTAGATTAGAATGATATTTACTGATTAGCCCCACTGCATAGCAGAAGTCAGGTCTAGTACATAACATCGCATACATTAAACTGACCACGACAGATGCATAGGGGACCTGTCTCATTTCCTCAATCTCTTTAGATGTCTTAGGAAACTATTCCTTAGACAAAGTAACTTCGTGCCTAAAAGGCAATAGACCCCTCTTGGAGTTCTGCATCGAATATTTGATCAACATCTTGTCAATATACGATGCCTAAGATAGTGCTAGAATTTTTCTTTCGATTTCGAAAGATTTGAATACCAAGAAGAAACTAAGTCTCTCCAAAATATTTTATTTGGAATTGGGTTGCTAGCTAGTTCTTAACTATAGTCAGTAACCCTACATCATTCCCAATGAGTAGGATATCATCTACATATAATATTAGGAAAACTATTGAGTTGTTGATGCTTGTAGGCACAAGGCTCATCAATGTTCTGATCAAAGCCATAAGATTTAACCGCAGTATCAAATCTTATATTCCAAGATCAAGATTCCTGTTTCAGTTCATTAATGGACCGGTTAAGCTTGCAAATCTTTTGCTCTTGTCCTTGGACTATGAATCCCTCGGGCTACACCATATAAATGGTCTCCTCAAGATTCCCATTTAGAGTCTTAACATCCATTTTTCGTATCTCATAATCATGATATGAGGCAATGGATAGGAGGATCTGGATTGATTTCAAGATGGTAACAGGCGAGAAAGTCTCCTCATAGTGGACTCCCTCTACCTAGCTATAACGCTTTATCACCAGTCTAGCCTTGAAGGTTTTCACCTTCCCATCAGCATATTGTTTCCTCTTGTAGATCCATTTACAACCTCTATGTTTAACCCTATCAGTTTGATCTACAAGGTCTCAAATTAAATTGAAGAACATAGACTCCATTTCAACCTCGCCATCAGCTACCATAGCTAGGATTTAAGTTAAACCCATATAGCAAATAGGTGGGTTCTCAACCCGCCCATTACGTCGAGGTTCCCTCAACACTTGAGGCGGATTTGACTACTAGATGAACCTACTTCGACAACTCTTGTTAAAGTAATAGGTTCTTCAACAACTCTTGTTGATATTTACATTCAAGCAAACACTTTCAAGAAACTAAGCTCCCTTTTAAATCGGGAACTACAAATACATCATTCAGAATGAGAAATTTATTCTGTAAAGTTACCGGAGACCTCTCATTGCCACAGTTGAGATGACGTGTTCAATTCCAACTCGCATCATCAACTCACAGGTTCCAAGCTGCCGCCAGGAACTAATTCCCCCAAATGAAGAACAAACATGGTTAGTGGCCCCAGAGTTAATAATCCAAGTAGAATCATCATTCTCCACTAAACAAGTTTCCAAAACTAGTAAATCATATTTACCTTGTTTGGCCTTTTTTTTTCTCTGCCAAATATCTAAGGCAGTTCCTCTTCTAATGACCATCCTGGTTGCAATGGAAACATTTTTCCTTGTCAACCCTCACTGTTTGCCTACCCCTTGAAGCAATAGGTTGTGGGTTAGCAGACGCCTTCCCCTTACCACTCTTCTCCTTCTTCCACTTTCTATTGTCGGAGAAAGAAGGTGCAGACTTAGTTCCAGAGGTCGAACCTTTGTGGAACATTTTGGATGATGAAGCAACATTTACTTCACCCTTCTTCTCATTTCTTTTCAGCAAGGATGGGAAAGTCTACAACTCGTTGAGTAGAGTTGTAAGGTTGTAGTTAACCCCATTTAGAACAGCGTTGCTAATGAAATGAAGGAAGCTTTCTAGTAAGGATTCAAGAATAGTGCTAATGAAATGAAGGAAGCTTTCTAGTAAGGATTCAAGAATAGTGCTAACCTAGATGGCCTCATCGATGCTCGACCCATTCATTTCCACCATGTTGAAGTGGACCATCATATTGAGAACGTGTTCCCAAAAAAATGACTCCTTTTTCATCTGTGAATTGAAGATGTACTTAAGAGCGTCGTGCCTAAGCTGCGTGGACAGTTGTCCGAACATTCCCCACAGCGACTCCATGATATCGGGTGCAATGACCATGGGCTCATGCTTTTTGGTCAAAACTTCATTAAGGATGGCCAAGCTATATGCTCGGGTCTTCTCGTTTGCCCGTGTCCATCGCTCATACGCATCTCGAATAGTTTGAGTAGCAGTAGGATGGGGAATAGGAGGACACTCCTCCGTAACCAACTAGCTACTGCCCAGAAGCGCAAGAAGACCAAGCCTGCAAAGGGAATTTATTTCCATTGCAACCATGAGAAAAAAATGGAAGAGGAATTGTCCCAAGTATTTGGCAGAAAATAAGAAGGCCAAGCAAGGTAAATATGATTTACTTGTATTAGAGACTTGTTTAATGGAGAACAATGATTCTGCTTAGATAATTGATTTAAGTGTCACTAACAATTTTTGTTCTTCGTTCAGGAAATTAGTTCCTGACATCAACTAGAAGCTAGGGAGATGACGATGCATGTTGGAACTGGGCACGTCGTCTCGGTTGTGGTAGTAGGAGGACTTTGACATTGTTTATAGAAAGCACATATTATATTAGATAATGTATATGTTGTTCAAAACTTAAAAAGGAACCTTATTTCTGTAAAGTGCTTATAAGAACAAAAGTACTCTATTTCATTTGAAGTAAATAAAGTGTTTTGTTTACAAAATGGTGTACATATTTGCTCTGCAAATCTCGAAGATAATCCTTAAGTGCTAAGACCTTTAGCAACTAAAGTCTTCCTGAACACTAAAATGTATAAAACTGTGGTAACTCAAAATAAAAGACTTAAAATATCTCCTAATGAAAATGTCCGTCTTTTGGCACCTAAGGTTAAGACACATTAATCTTAATAGAATTGAGAGATTTGTTAAGAATGGACTTTTAAGTGAGTTAAAAAAACATTCTTTACCTGTGTGTGAGTCATGCCTTGAAGGCAAAATGACTAAAAGACCTTTTACAGAAAAGGGTCATAGAGCCAAAGAATCCTTAAAGCATGTACATTCAGACCTCTATGGTCCGATGAATGTTAAAGCAAGAGTAGGATTTGAATATTTCATCACTTTTACTGATGATTATTCAAGATATAGGTATGTTTATTTAATGCAACAGAAATCTGAAGCTTTTGAAAAGTTCAACGAGTTTAAGGTTGAAATTGAAAATGCATTAAATAAAATAATTAAGTAATTTTGATCTGATAAAGATGAAGAGTTTTTAGATCTTACATTCCAGAACTATTTGATGGAACATGGAATAGTATCCCAACTCTCAACACTGGTACAACTCAGCAAATTGATGTATCATAAAGGATAAATCGAACCTTGTTGGACATGGTTCGCTCTATCATCAATTATCCTTCCTTACATGACTCGTTTTGGGGTTATGCAGTACAGAACGCAACTTTTATTTTGAACTGTATTCCTTCCAAAAATGTTATGAAAACACCTTTGGAATTATGAGTTTCTAAAGCTAGTTTACGTCATTTCAGGATCTGGGGTTGCCCAGCATAAGTGCTTGAGGAAAATCCTAAGAAATTAGAACCTCGTTCAAAATTGTATCTATTTTTAGGCTACCATAAAGGAACGACATGAGGTTACTTCTACGATCCTAAAGAAAATAAAGTGTTTATGTCGAAAAATGCTACATTTTTAGAAGAGGACCACATAAGGGAGCATAAACCCCGAAGTAAGATTGTGTTGAATTAACTTTCCAAGGAAACTACTGAACCTTCAACAAGAGTTGGTTCATCTAGTAGATCACATCCACCTCAAGAGTTGAGGGAACCTCGACGTAGTGGAAGGGTTGCAAACTCGTCTGTTTGCTATATGGGTTTAAAAAAAATCCTAGCTATGGTAGCTGACGAAGATGTTAAGGATCCACTATCTTACAAGAAGGCAATGGAAGATGTTGACAAAGATGAAGGGATCAAAGCTATGGATCTCGAATTGGAGTCTATGTACTCTACTTCTATTTTGGATCTTGTACTCAACCTGATGGAATGAAACCTATAAGTTGCAAATGGATCTAAAAGAAAAAATGGGGTGTTAATCTGAAGGTGCAAACTTTCAAGGAAAGACTTGTGCTAAAGGGTTATACCCAAGTTAAGGGAGCCGACTATGAGGAGACTTTCCGCCTAGTTTCCATGTTGAAGTCTTCCTATTCTTTAACTCATATTATGACCATGAGATTTGGTAAATGGACGTCAAGACTGCTTTTCTCAATGATAGTCTTGAGGATACCATTTATATGGAGCAACCTAAGGGATTCATAACCCAAGGTCAAGAGCAAAAGGTTTTTAAGCTTAATCGGTTCATTTATGGATTGGAACAAGCTTCTCGATCTTGGAATATAAGATTTGATACTGCGATAAAAGGCTTTGATCAAAATGTTGATGAGCCTTGTGTTTACAAGAGAATCGTCAATAGTTCAGTAGCTTTTCTAGTGTTGTATGTAAACGATATCCAACTCATTGGGAATGATGTAGGTCTACTGACTTAAATTAAGAATTAGCTAGCGACCCAATTCCAGATGAAAGATTGGGGAGAGGTGCAGTTTGTTCTTGGCATTCAAATATTTAGAGATTGAAAGAACAAATTGCTAACCTATCTCAAGCATCGTACATTGACAAGATACTTGTCAAATTTTCGATGCAGAACCCAAATAGGGGTTTATTCCCTTTCAAAAATGGAGTTATATTGTTGATAACTTGTAGAAATACAAGTTATTTTTGCTCTCAAGTTGGAACAATTAGGATTTTTAATGATAAAATCTCCTCATTTTTAATAGAAACGCATGGATTTATCAAACATCAGCAAATTCATGCAAAAGAAGTTTTATTACTAAATATCGCGGCACTAACGCACTGTATTGCAAGATTTCAACACAAAGATTAACATTAACGCATTAGACAAGTGCTGCAGGAAACGATCTAAACATGGGCCATGTGTCGGAGGGAGTTCAACGCAGAGAAGATTCATTGCTCCAGGCTGATTGTGTCACATCACCACTTGCAAGTATGGGCACCTACANCAGGCTGATTGTGTCACATCACCACTTGCAAGTATGGGCACCTACAGCAGGCGGCGTTTGAGAAGCTTCCAAGCAGCAGGCGGTGTCTGAGAAGCTTTCGAGAGTCAGACGGCTAACCAGGACATGGAATTTAATGCTGACCAGGGCATGGACTTTATGTGGCTCATTCACCAAGTGGACGTGACCAACGTCTATCAATAGATGAAGTCCCTCTAGAGTTAGAGAGTTTGAAAATCATCAAGATCCTTACTCTCTGTAGTTTGTAGTTATAATCTTAGTTTTGTAGAAGCTGTGCCGTGGTGTTGAGACGATCAAAAAGGTTGAAAACCACCAACACTGTCAGTCAGGTAGCGGATGAAGCTACTCTTGAGAAACATACTCTGTCCACTGCCTATACAAGTGATTGTACACAACGAGATTGAGCCAAAGAACTACAAAAGAATGTATTCTTTGGCTTGACTCAGTTTCCTTCTTATTCATCGCTTTCATTCCATTCGCTTGAATATTGCTTTTGTAAAGACTCCTTGTTTCTTTATAAAATTCATATATTTAATCCCTCATACCTAGTATTGTTTATCTCTTGTTTATGTTGAACGCATTAATACTTTATGTATAACTTCATTCTAACGCTCAAGCCTACTTGAAAACTTGGTAAAGGCATCTTTCACTTAGATTGTTCGAAAGAATAACTAAGCTACATGTTTCACTTAGATTGTTCGAAAGTACAGATAGACTTACTGGTGTTTCTTGCATTCTATGTTAGACGCATTTACGCTAGAGATAGGCTTTGTATGTTATTCGCATTGAGAAGTGTAGAATAAGGTCTAACGCATAAATAAAAAGATAAGCAAATCATCCCATCTCATCCACATCACATCTTAGTTGTGTACATTCATCTTAGACCGATGCGTCCATCTACCTTAAATTCCATTTTCACATGATCCATCATTCACCATTCAACTCTTTTGTATCTTCTTGCACAGGCACAACAAGTTAGTGTAAATAATACAATTCTCATATTCATTTAGGAAAACCCCTACATTAGATACAATATAAGATCTACGTTTGGTTAACTGAATCCCTGAGATCGACCCTGGACATGCCAGGAACCTAAATTAGATTTATACTTGGGTCTAGTTTAGGAAAACTTGAACGTCATTAGAAGGAGTTTTGTGCGTTTCTGTGCATATAACTAACGCCCAACGCGTTACAATTACTTAAACGCACCAAGGCATAAACGCATCACTTATACTTAGAAATTATATCTCCAATTTATTTTATACAATCCACTCCTAGAGCATCTCACGATAGCAACGAACAAGTTTTTGGCGCCGTCGTCGGGCATTCAGAAACAAGAACAAACCAGAAATTTCATTTGTATCTGTTGTAGGAACACTTCAGTCAAGGGAGTATTACAAGCTACACCTAAGCTTGTGAAAGTTTATGAATAGAGAGAGCACTCCTGAATTTAGATACGACCCCGAGATTAAAAGGACCTTCCGGTGTACGAATCGATTCAACTGTTGTCGAAGGTTGAGGCAGCAATTACTCAGACAACAGAATAGGCAACAAGCTATTGCGAAAGAACAACCAAATGAGCAACTAGCTCATGCTACACAGAATCCGATCCTGATGGTGAATAGCAGCACGCGTCTTATGACGGAATACGCGTCCCCTATACTATATAATTTCTCTCTAAGAATCATATACCCAACGCCAGATGGAACCAGTAATTCATTTGTGATTCCAAACTGCTGGACAATTTGGGGGTGGCCGTGGTGAAGATCCTCACGTCCATATGAAGCGTTTCCTGGAAACATGTAATTCATTTGTGATTCCTGGAATCACCCCAGAGGCGATCAGGCTGTTCTTGTTTCCCTATTCTTTGCGTGATGACGCAAAACAATGGGTGAGTTCACCGGAGCCTGGTGAAATCACCACATGGGAGAAGTTGGTGGAAACATTTATGCAAAAATATTTCCCACGTACTACCAACGTGAGGAGGCGTCAAGAGATTATGAACTTTGAACAAGAAGATACTGAGACCTTGAGCGCCGCATGTGAGCGTTTTAAGGGCTTAGTCAAAAATTTCTCAAACCATGGACTACCATTGACTATCCAAATGGAGATGTTTTATGGAGAACTGAATAGAACATCACAGATGGCAACAGACGCAGCAGCAACTAGTGGATTTATGGACAAATCCTATACTGAAGCTAAAGAGATACTAAACCGTATTGCTAAACACAATAAGGAATGGGTGGATGATACATATGATGGAAGAAATGACAGGAGAAGGAACTCTCAGAATATAAATTCTGTTGATGCCAACGCAATAGCCACACTTTGTGCTCAAGTGGCTA
This sequence comes from Benincasa hispida, assembly GCF_009727055.1. NCBI lineage: Eukaryota > Viridiplantae > Streptophyta > Magnoliopsida > Cucurbitales > Cucurbitaceae > Benincasa > Benincasa hispida. The sequence goes on along the minus strand of NC_052359.1, from coordinate 548,465 downwards.
TGATGACCAGCCTTCTGCAGAACATAACGTTGGAAAACGCATCAAATTAGAAGAAGGTAAATCAGATAGGCATTTGAGAGCTGGTCAGCTGTGTGGGTTGTGGAGATCCTCACTCCTATGCTGAATGTCTACAAAACTCTTAGTCAGTATGCTTCATAAAAAACAACCGATTCTCTAATACATAGAACCCTGGAGGGAAAAACCATTCGTATTTTTCTTGGACAGGAGGAAATCAACAGGAGCACCACCCAAGGGCAAACCATCAGCAAAGGAATGGACCGCCGTCTGCAATTCAACAAAAGCATCAGCAGCATCAACTGCCCTGCAATAGAGGAGGACAGGCGTCGAGCTCAGGATCTCTGCTTGAGAACCTATTGAAGGAGTACACAGCCAAGAACGACGCATTGCTGAAAAGTTAGTCGTCATCTATCAGAAACCTGGAGATCCACGTAGGGTAGATAGAAGGCGAGTTGAAAAACAGGCAGCCTGGAGTTCTACCTAGCAATACGGAAACACCTGGGAATAATAATGGGAAGGAGCAATGTCACGTAGTGACATTGCGGAGTGGAAGAGCTCTTGAAGAAAGAAGAGGGAATCCAAGAAATAGTAGTGCTTAGAAAGAACACATTACACGTTCAATGGATCAAGAAGAAAGAACGCCCAAGACTACAAGCCATTCAGAAACCAGTACGTCTAACACGGGAAACCTGAGGTGCCACTGAACCCACCATTCCCTAGGCGTCTAATAAAGAAGAATGATGAACATCAATTCAAGCGCTTTCTTGACCTCCTAAAGCAGCTATACATCAACATTCCACTTATAGTGGCTTTGAAGCAAATGCCAACATATGTAAAAAATTTTAAGGACATTTTAACCAAAAAAAGAAGAGTCAGTGAGAAATGAAAGATAGCGCTAACGCAGGAATGTAACACATTAGTAAGCAAAAATTTACCAAAGAAGCAGAAGGACCCCCAAAGTTTCACAGTTCCTTGTTCAATAGAAGGATTAGATGTGGGTCATGCGTTGTGCGATCTTGGAGCTAGCATTAATCTCATGGCACTTTCAATTTTTAAGAAATTGGGGATTAGTGAAGCATAACCTACTTCATTCAGTCTTCAGCTTGCTGACAGAACAATTAAGTCCCCGAAAGGGAAGATTGAAGACATTTTGGTGAAGGTTGACAATCTCATATTCCCAGCATACATTATCTTGGACTATGAAGCAGATAGGGAGGTGCCAATTATCCTTGGACGCCCCTTCTTAGCCACTGGAAAAGTTTTAATTGACGTGCATAAAGGTGAATTAACTATGCGCGTGGACAATGAAGAGGTGAAGTTTATTATGCTCAATGCATTAAAGTTCCCAGACAGTGAAGATTGTCAACTAACCAGACAGCGACAGTGAAGAACGAGGGACTACATGCTCGTGTATGGTTCTAAAGAATTGATCCTTACATGATACACAAACTCTGATTTCAAACTAATAAGGATTCTAAGAAATCCACATCAGTATCAGTATTCACTCTTAATGAGGAGCAATATTGTTTTGGAGCACCAAGCAGGGGTGCATTATTGACCCTACCATAGAAGCTAAATACGTAGCGACTTGTGAAGCTAATAAGGAAGCTGTGTAGCTTAGGAAACTTCTAACTGATCTGGAAGTGGTTCAAGACATGTCAAAGCCCATCACCTTTTATTGTGGAAATAGTGGTGTTGTGACTAATTCTCAAGAGCTAATCTGAAAGTGGTTCAAGACAAGTGCAGGAAGCATATAGAGCAAAAAGTATCATCACATCCGAGAGATTATGCATCAAAGAGACATGATCGTCACATAGATAGCTTCAGAGCAAAACGTTGCAAATCCATTTACAATAGCCCTCACGACTAAGGAATTTGAAGGTCACCTGTAGAGTATAGGTCTATGGGACACGCCACATTTAGACTAAGGAAAGTGGGAGATTTTGTATTGGGTACGCGTGATGCCCTAGTTTATTACTTTGTGTACTTCTTCATTAGTATGACTTTTATATTGTACACGCCACTAGGTTTAGGTAAAGTGGGATATTGTAGGGGTTGATGACCTAAATCTCGTAGGATCCTATGGTTTGTAATTGTATTATACAAACATTGTATTTATTTAATAAAATATGAGATGTTTTTTTACATTTTGTAGCACTAAACCCAAAAACCAATAAACTAAAATCCAAGGTTATCATCTGTAACTTAAACATGTATGTAAAGGCATACAAGTGGATCATGTTTAAGTGATAATCGAAATGATCTGTAGTATATGGATAAGTTTGGATACCTTATCTTGGCACTATGAATACGACCTTTTTTGTAGATGTCGAGTGTTGTAAAGTGCTACAAATGATCTGGTCCTGATCATTCATGTAGACACATGTGAGTAGAGGTATTCTATACAAAAAAAGTTTATATAAGACCGAACCACGAAATGACTAGTCTCCTTATATAACGCCATTCATAATAGAGACATACATATCACAAGGATGATCATAGATGACATGATCTGAATCCTGAGTGAGTTGTGAACTCCTGCCTACGAAGGCGATCTTTTGATTTGTATGGGTTAGAGTGACCTGATCGCCAACTCAATAAGCCTATCATTTTGGGGATTTGTCTCTTTGGGGAACTGGAAACATAGCTACAAAAGAAGGAATTCACACCTTCCTTAACGTCGGGGTAAGTAGATTAATTACTCTCTTAAGGGCTAATTCCTGAGCTTAAACAATGTGGCCCTACACCCTCTCATGGCCCGAGAGAGGTTTGGCCATAGTAGGACTATGACTTATTGTTCATTAAAGGGATTAGTGGTACTTAAGAACTTAGATGTAATTTTAAGGGGAAAATGGTAATTTTGGCCTAGCTGTACTTAATTTGTGAAGAGTCATAGCACTATTGACTTGTTATATCCAATAGACACATAAATATATCTGTAGTGAGAAGAGTGAAACTATCAATCTTTAGTGGAGTGCCCGACAATTAATGGATATTGAATAATTTAGTTAAAGAAGTTTAATTAATTATTCAAGTACCATTGGAGCTTAAAGCTATAGGTACATAAGGTCTTCTCTGTAGCTCAACAGGGACTTAATGAGAATCAATTTTGAATTAATTTGAATTATTCATGTTAATTGAGAGAATCAATTATATGTGATATAATTAATTTTACTTAATTATATATGATATAATTACTTTAATGTATATGATACATTATAATATAAAGTTTATTTGAGAGGAAATAAATATTTGAATATGATTCAAATATTAATTATGAATTTGATTCATATAATTAAATTTAATATATATGGGATTTATATCAAATACCATTGATGAGAGAAGTAAAACTATATGTTATATTGTATGTGATACTTTATTAAACCATAGGTAATATGTTTTATGCCATGTAACCTATAGTTATATATATATATAATAAGGTAGTTGTTGTTGTTGTTATTATTATTATTATATAATAGTTTTATTTAAATTAAAATTAATTTATTTTTATTTTAATTGAAATTTTGAATTAAAGGGAGGGAAATAACTTCTCTCCCTTTAGCTCTCTCAACTCACGTATTGAGTGAGTGGGGTTGCTGGAGTTTTTTTTTTTTTTAAGGTTTACGCGATCGTTTAGTTTTAGTCATGGGAACAAGACAATACATTGTTTATGCTAAACGATGGTGTTATACAATCGTTTAGCAACGATGCTCGCTAAACGATGCGATAAAATGCTACGCGATTGCACTGAGCGTTCGTTTGGTCGCGGAGCTAAGCGATCGTGTAGATAAATGTTACACGATGCGATGATGTTCTATACGATGGAGCTATGCGATCGTTTAGCTGCGGTGGATACTAAACGATGACTTCAATGCGCTGCGCGATTGTGTTATGCGATCATTTAGTACTATGCGATGGAGCTAAACGATTACACTGCGATGGAACTAAACGATCGTCTAATCCTATGTGATAGAGCTAAATGATCGTCTAACTTCCAGCAAACACTATGCGATCCTGTACTTCCTCTCAACCGAAGGTGACAACGCTAGACGATTACCTTCAGATGCTACACGATCGACCTTAGCAACAAATTGAGGTTGGATTGAGAGCAACTGGTTCGACTGGTTTACTAAAGGTTCAATACAATTCAGCCTCAAATGGTTGTGGTTGGTCCGGTTCAGGCTTTGTTGGTCCGGTTCAGACTCGTCCAACCCAGTTCAAGTTGTTTTGGGTACGGTTTGGAGCAGTTCGAGCGGTTTACAGATGGTTATGAAGCTCTTTGTAATATCTAGCTATCTGTTTGCTTGTTTTTGCCAAAACGAAAAATCATAACAGTTAGTATTTAATTGTTTATGCATGAGATGTATGTGATAATTAAATAAATTCATGTAGATGCATACAGTATGCCATATAGATTTAAAACCCCACCGTAGGAAGCATGATACATGCATTGACAGTATGTTATAATTGTTATGATATATAGTATACATGTTAGGGTTATGTTTAATATAATAGTTATACGGTCTCCTCCATTAGTTTGAATAGTGAGATTCATTGCGTCTGCTATCATTTTTCATGTGGTGCTAGCTAGTCGTTAACCGTGGCGATCCCTACGGAGGGTTGTAACATAGGATTCGGAACAACCCAGGCTTCAGTAAAATGAATAGGGTCTTATAGTTCTGACTTAGGTATTGTCTTCTATTTCGGAGGCATACTCATACCGTTCTGTAAGATCTAATAAATGGCGGGTCTAGACTTACAAGACTTACTAAGTGTTAGTAATGATCTTGACCGAAAACGATAACTAAATAACTATCAGAATATGAGTTATTTTGGATATAGTATTTAGTTAAGAATTATCTTACTTTTGTGAAGGAATTCTTGACTACCCCACGGTAGCATTTGTTCTAAATCACTTAAGTATCGTTGCAAAAATAATGATTACAGGTACATTATCACTTTGTTAAAACTTGATTGGATTTAAAAGCAATTCACTTCTAAAATTTGTTTACAATTTTAGAATGACGAGTTCTATTATACAATTGCTAGCTTCGGACAAACTGATTGGGGACAATTATCAAAACTGGAAAGCAAATTTGAATACAATACTCACGATAGACGATTTGAGATTTGTCTTAACGAAGGCATGTCCTCCCATTCCTACCTCAAATACCAACTGAACTGTTCGGGAAGCGTTTGATAAATGGATCAGGGCTAATGATAAAGCTCGTGCTTATATTCTCGCCAGCCTATCTGACGTTTTGGCCAAAAAACACGACGGTATGAACACTGCCAAAGAGATTATGAATCTCTAAAAGGGATGTTTGGACAAATGTCCTTCACCCTAAGGCTTGATGCTATAAAATACGTTTACAATAGTCGCATGAAAGAGGGGACCAATGTTCATGAACATGTCCTGGACATTATGGTTCACTTTAATATGGCTGAAGTGAACGGTGCTATAATGGATGAAAGAAGCCAAGTTGGCTTTATTCTAGAATCTCTTTCGAAGAGTTTTCTGCAATTTTGTACCAATGCCATGGTCAATAAAATTTGACTACTCTACTGAATGAGCTACAGGATTATCGGATAATGTTGACAACAAAGGGTCTGGTGTCAAAAGGAAATATTACTTCTATTGAAAAGAGAGGAATGTCCTCCAAGCCTAAAGTTGCCTCGTCTTCGCAAACTAAGAGTATTCCAGCGAAGAAAGACAAAGGGAAAGGGAAAAAGCCTGCTGGTAAGAAGAGCAAGAAAACCGCTACAGAGAAAGGGAAATGTTTCCACTACAACGAGCTGGGGCACTGGAAGAGAAATTGCCCTAAATATCTTGCAGAGAAAAGAGCAGAGAAAGGCAAACAGACTGCTTAGATCCTGGAGACCGTTTTCTCAGCTCATACAGTAGGAGAAGTTGCTGATGAAGATGTAAATTACCTACTTTTGTTAAATCTTGCAATGAACTTTTTTTTACATATTTTTGTGTTAAATGAAATGTTCATTTTCAAAAATTATGTTTGTTCTGGCAACTTCTGTTAAGAATCAAATTGTTAATAGCCATCAGTAAATATTCATATATTTAAATGGCTAAGATTGAAGTATAATGAATTTAAGATTTCTACCTCTGACTGTTAACAAGTGTTCTAAGGCAGGTCAGACCATTTTAATCAAAGAGTTGAGAATACCTCAATATAGTAGGAGGAAAATGTGTTTCCTACCCATTATTGAGAAATAGATGAATTCCCCATAAAGAACCTATTTGTATACTAATATGTTTACAATAATTCTCTCGGCTAAAGTGTTTAAGAATCATCTAGTAAGACTAGAAATACCAGAGGTTAATAATCTAGGGCAAGTGGGAGAAATATCACGTATGATATACGAAATGATAAAACCATGGGTATGGGATGTCCTAGTTTATTGTATTTCTCTTTAAAACTCAGAAACTCGGTCTTATATATCAGATATATAAGTTACCACTGGAGTTTTAGTCCAAGTGGGAGTTTGTTGGGTTTTATGTCCTAAAACTCGTGGTTTGTAAACATTAGAACTTATTCTGAGAATTCGATAAAATTGTTGTTGAATATATTGTTTTTTAGAAATCCAATAAACCTAAGTCCCTTGACTATTATATGACTACTTGAACTTTATGTGGAGACATACAAATGGATCAGGTTCGAGTAAATAGTTAAAATGATCCATAGTATATGAATAAGGTTTGGTACCTTTTTCTGGTAACACTATTGGATGCGGCCTACTCTGTAGTTGTTACAAAGTGTTGTAAAGTGCTACATACGAAGTGATCCTAATTCGTGCATGATGAGACATGAGGAGTGGGGGTACAAAAAAACCCGTGGGGACCTGCCCCATTCGGGTCAGGGATTCCCCGGTTTGACCAGGATGGGGTCAAACTGGGGAATTTATTCGGGGTCCCATCTGGAGCGCGAGGGAAGGGATGGGACAGTATCCCCGCCCCAACCCTGACCCCGATTAATCCCCGACCCTGGATTTATATATATAATTATATATATATATATATGCTATAAACTTATTATAAATATATATATATAAAAATATCCAAAAATGAAAAGGCACAAAAGTCCAAAATTTAAAAAAAATAGCCCAAAAATATTTTCCTCTTCTCTTTCCTTTTTCGAAAATATTAAATCTTTTCTTTTGCGTTTTGGCTTTCTTAGTTTCTTTTACTGCTACGACAAGGACAACTCACAACCCCCCAAAATCCCTAATTCCTAAATCTAAAATCAATGCACCTAACCACCAGTAGCCCTGCCCCAGCCTCCCTCTGTGTCTGCTCCGTTCGTCGTCCGCTCCCGGCTCCACTAGCGTCCACTTCTAGTTCCAGTCGAGCATCTCATCCAGGTCCAGCGTGCACTTTCAGTAGAGCACTGTCTAGCAACTGACTCGCTAAAACACTCCCGTCTAGCTAATTATCCACCAGCGTCCCGTCCAGCTGAAACTACTGCTCCCGTCCAGCTGATAAGCTAAGCAATCGTTGAAACACTTCTGTGTTTTCTCAACTCAGCCTCAACCATTTCAAGAAAACATTCCACATCGTTCGTGTTGTTTTTTTTATATTTTGACTGTTCTAACTTCTATGTTGTTTTTCTTTTGAAAAAAACAGATTTGTGCTATTTCAATAGGCGAGATCTATCCGTTCAACTTTCAATACTTTAAAGTTCAAGCCGGGTGCCAGTAAAAATTTCCTTTTGTTTTCTTGTTTGGCCCTGATATTTTTGAAAATTATGCTTGAAATTAGTAAATAATATGTTTGAGAAATATGTTTGTGTATGTTTGATATTTGAATGTTTTGAATTTTAGGCTTGAATATGTTTGAAAAATATGTTCGTGTAGATTTGATATTTGAATGTTTTTCAATTTTAGGCTTAATATGTTTGGAAAATATGTTTGTGTATGTTTGAAATTTGAATGTTTTCCATTTTGGGGTTGAACCATTGAATGCTTTGAATATGTTCAAATATTTTGAAAATGAAGTCCAAGTCTGAAGAGGGGTTTTTAAATTAAATGTTTGAATGCTTTGAATAGGTTAAGAACAATGTCTTCATCACCTTCTACAAATAAGGATTCTTCAAATTCAATTCCAAATCCAATCCCAGATCCAACCCCAGATTTAACCCAAAATCAACCCAAAATTTAACTCCATGCTCATGGAATGCTGATAATTTGAATGTTCATAATTGTGTTATTCTTGATGAGGATATTGAGAAGGGATCTTTAAAGAGAAGATTGACATCGGTTGTTTGGAACTATTTTAAAAACAAAAAATAGATGGAGTAGACAGGGCGATTTGTAATTACTGCAAACGAAAATTAGGGGGTGAAAGTAAAAATGGAACCAAACATTTGCATGATCATATTAATATATGCTCATATAAAGGACAAAAGGACATATGATAATCCCTATTGAATCCTAATAGAGAGAAGAACAATACATTGAGTTTATATAACTTCGATCAGGAAACTACAAAAAAAACATTAGCTAGGATGATAATAAGATATGAATATCCTCTCTCAATGGTTGAGCATGAAGGTTTTAGGGAATTTTTTAATGTTATCTAACCATTATTTAAGATGGTGTCAAGAAACACAATAAAGAAGAAGATTTTGAAAATTTATGAGACTGAAAAGTTGAAAACCATGGCATTGTTGAATGAGATCAAAGGAAAGATTGCCCTGATAACAGACATGTGGACTTCCAACCACCAAACAAAAGGTTATGTGGCTGTCACTGCTCATTTTGTTGATGATAATTGGGTTTTGCAAAACAAAATAATCAGGTTTATATAAGTCCCTTCTCTACACACTTCTGAGATTTTTCATGAAGAAATAATGGAATGTCTGTTAGATTGGAATATTGATCGAAAATTGTCATCAATAACTATAGATAATTGTAGTACCAATGACTCTATGGTTAATATGCTTGTTGATAGTTTGTGTGGAAACTTAATATTGGATGCGAGTTTATTTTATACGCGGTGTTGTGCTCATATTCTGAACTTGATTGTGAAAGATGGGTTGGCTGTGACAGGAGATGGGATCAAAAGAGTACGTAGTAGTATGTCTTTTTGGGTGCATAAGATCGAAAGAGTACGTAGTAGTATGTCTTTTTGGGTGCATACACAAAAAAAAAAAAAAAAAAAAAAAAAAAAAGAGAAATTTGACGAAACTACTCAATAGTTGAATGTTTATGATGGTCAGATGTTGAGTCTTGATTGTTGTACTAGGTGGAATTCCACTTATTTTATGTGAGCCACTGCATTAAAGTACAAAGCTTTTTTTTATCTATTAAAACAATGAGAACCAAAGTACAAGTGTTTGCCTTTGGATCAAGATTGGGTATTAGCAAAAGAAATATGTGAGAAACTGAAAATATTTCATCACGTAACTGAAATATTTTCTGGATCCAAATATCCTACTTCTAATCTTTTTTTCCCAAAAAATTGTAAATTGAAATTGCATATTTCTAAGTGGACTTATTCTGGCATTCAAGAGATCAGAGACATGGCTTCAAATATGATGTCAAAGTTTGATAAGTATTGGAAGAAATTCATGGGGTAATGGCCATAGCTGCAATTTTAAATTCACGTTACAAATTAAAGTTGAATGAGTTTTACTTCCTTAGAATTTTTGGAGATAATTTTTTTCTTGAAGCTGAAAGGATTAAAAAAAAAAATTCAGATTTGGAAATAGAATATCAGTTGAAGCATGAAGGTGAAAGTGATAATTATCACACTAGAAATTTGGATGGAGCCTCACAGAATATCGAATTTGATGATTTTAATGATTATGACTTGTTTGTATCAAATTCCAATAATATGAATCAGAAGCAACAGTTTGATGCATATTTGGATGAACCTGACTTACCTCGTACATCTGATTTCGGCATTGGGAGTTGGGTGGCAAATGGAATGGTGTCAAGTATCCAATTTTACAAGAAATTGCAAGAGACATATTAGCCATCCCGTTATCTAGTGTTGCATCAGAGTCTGCTTTTGTACCTATGATAGGATTGTAAGCCCACGATCGTAACAAACTTCATCCAAAGATGATAGAGGCTTTGATGTGCGCTCAAAATTGGATTGCAACTGAAGTTTTAATAGGTTAGTTTGTTTATTTTGTTTTACATCTTTCTATCATTTAATATATTTAATAATATTTTCATTTATTACAAATATTTTGACAATGTAAGGTACTAGCATGGGAAAAGAAATGGTTACACATTTAGCAACTATTTTAGAAGATGCAGACGATTCTGATAAAGATGGCGTGGTGACTAAGGTGTGCTCAAGGATTAACATTATTTCGTGGTCTTGTTTTTTTTTTTTTTTTTTTGTGACATATTTGTTTATTACATTTTAAATGTAGAATGAATACAACTAAGGATGAGATGATGCCAAGAAAGGTGAATGATTTGATTGTGAAAGTCATTGAAGAGAAAAGGACGAGTTTTTGTTGAATTCGATGTTGTATACTTATTTGAATGTATAAGATGTTTGCCTTTAATTGACTTTCTTATTCAAACTTTATTGAATTTTAAGTTGTAAAGTTATCTAATGGATTGTTTGCTTTTAAATTGTCAATTGATTGTCAATTAAAAAGTCTATTGTTATTTGTTCATTTGTGTGCATTAGTCAAATTCAATAAAATCACTTGAATTAAAAAACGAGGAATTCGATAAACTTTTTTAATAGATCTTTCGTGGACTAATCAAATTTTAACTAAAAAATGGGGAATCCCTACGGAGAATCTCCACCAAGAATCCCTGCGAAGAATCCCCACAGAGAATCCCTGCGGGGAAACGGGAATGGGCCCGCGGGACCTCGTTTCCCCGACGGGAGGGGGACAATTTCCCCCACGTGGCGGGGATGGGGGATACCCCCCCCTCCCGCCCCGCCCCGCCCCATTGCCAACCCTAGGGGTTGATCTTGTGCAAATGAGTTTTGTGAAAGATCGGACTACGAAACTTGTCACTCTTACTTTATAACGTTGTTTACTGTTTAAGACTGATGATTTCAAAGCGATGACCTAGGTAACTTAACCTTAATCCTAAGCTAACTATGAACTCCTGTTTGTTCGGGATTATCTTTTAACTTGCAAATGGTGAGAGTAAACCAATTGCATATGCTCAATAAGCTTACCATTTTGGGGATAAGTCCGGATGAATAGGTGGGAACATAGGGTGCAAGAGGGAATTCACTCCTAACCAATTAGGGTTAGTAGAGAGGTTGCTCCCTTCAAGTGCTGATTTTGTGTCTTGAACAAGAGGTCTCACCCTCTCATTGGCTTGAAAGGGATTCGATTTGTTGATTGGATCACAAATCAATTGTTCATTAGGAAATCCCTGGAACATAAGGAACAAGAGATAATTTCGAGGGTAAAACAGAGATTCGACCAAGCCGTTATTACGAGCAACCTATGAAGGGTTAACTTACTAAGCATGGTTATATCGAGTGAACATAATATATCTATAGTGACGGGAGTTTAGCTATGGGCTTTAGTGGAATCACCCATTAGTTAACGAATGGGGGTTAGATCGGTATAATGAGTTTAGCCGATTAATCTCAGATCGTTAAAGCCCATGGTCTGTAGATCTTACTAGCTCGTAAATTGGTACGCTTTAGTGTAGCTTGAGAAATTAATTTGAAATTTTCAAATTAAACAGAACAAAAGAATAAATATTTAAATATGATTTAAATATATAAAGATGATTATTATGGAAAAATTAATTTAATATTTGATATTTAATTAATTAATTTCTTAAATTAATTAATTTATTAAATTAATTTATGAAATTAATTAAGGAAATTCCATTTTTAAATTAGAATGATTTAAAACTCATTTTTTGTTTTAAAAAAGAAAATGAAAAAATCGTTTGCATGGGTTGCACATAATGGAAAAGAGTTTTTTCCATTATCATCATCTTTACGCTCACACACAAACCATGATCTTCTCTACCTTGATTCTCCAAGCATGAGCTGCAAGCCATGCACTCCATCTCTTTGCATGTTCATCTTGATACATAAAGAAGATTGGAGTTGTTGGAGAAGAAGAGGAATACTGAATTTTAAGAGAAAAATCATGGTGAAGAAGAAGCTATCTTCTTCAACTTGTTGCTGTGAGTTTCCCTTGTTTCTCCACATTTACAAGTTGTTCTTGAGTCCCACAACTCTGCCTAAAGCTCCAAGAGCATAGTAGGGAAGGCTTTGAGGTGGTTCGCGTTGATATCAAGTGAAGACAGCAGCTGAACAGAATTTCATGAAAACCCATTTTTATGAACAGCATACTTTAGTTTTTGCTAAAATTAGTGAATTAGAATGCTGATGGATCCTAGATACTTCTGCTGCATGTTGTTTAACTTTAACAATGTGGATATCCAACTACGAGCAAGTGCTCTTCACCACTTAAACTCATATCTAAGCATCTATGCGTTTAGAATTTTTTTTTTCTTTCTTAGCCTTAGATTGTGGAGTTGGGGCGCATTGGCCTTGGTTACTTAACTTCGTTTTGGTTTACCCCATAGGTGTCATGCGAGCATCCAACTATGGTTAGTGTCATTTACCAATCGTACTTCTTATAAACCAGAGTTTCCTCCTTGCTTTGATAGCGGAGTTTCGTTTATTACATCTAAATTTATTAGTGATTTTTCTCTTCTTTTTTTTTTTTTTTTTTGGTGATTAAATTAAAACAGGTTTTTATAAACAAGGGGACGCATCAACTCGGAACTCCCCCACCCCCAAATTTTGGAGATCAACAAGGTCCACATTGTTAAAGAGAACAATAAAAATGCCTTAGAATTTTAAAAATGAGGTTTTGAGTTGAGGCTTGCACCTGTTGGAAATGAAATATATGTTTTATCTAGAGAAATTTTAAACTTTGAGATTTCTAACCTAATTTGAACTTATAGGTTAACAATAGTCTTATCATTGAGGTATCATTACAGAACACAAGAAAGGAAAAACAAGAAATCATACAAGGAATTCTAAAAGACAAACACAAAGATCATAATTGATATGTTTCATTCATGGTTAAAAAAAGTATATAAAATTTAAAAAAAAAACGCAATTCATACAAAAGTTTACAACTTAAAACAGAAGACCAACACCCCCAAATTTGTTATGATGCCAGTGCATTGTCCCAGCATTCAGATGTAAAGTCTTCATCCATGAATTTAAGTGGATTAACTAGGTGTGTTGGCAGAGGAGGCAATGCAAACATCCTCATCAAGACCAAGTTAATATACTGCATTGTGAAATTAAGCTGGTCTTAACTTCTCTGCATCTGTTGGCACAAGTAATCCCATAGAGCCACGTTCTAGCATTGCAGCATTGCCAGTTGCAAATGCAGCGGTTCCATGGATGCGACCAGTGGTCTGATCTAGGCTTGGATGAATTTTTTAAGTTCATCCATATTTGCTTGAGTCATTGGAGGGATAGGTTGGTTGGTTTAGAGAGGTTGGGTGTCATGCGTCTCCCCAACTAGTCCTTCAGTATGTTGGGCAATACTTGTACCCAAACAAGTTGGTCCATAAACGATTGTAGATGGAACAAAGGAAGGAATTATGGTTGAGCTAAGAGGGGAAGGTCGAGAGCCAAGAGTCTCACCAATCTGATCCTCATGTGTTCATATTCAGGCATTGGATCAAGTGGGTCATCGATAGGTGAAAGCAAGGTTAAGGCATGAAGAGGTAAGTTCAGGTCCAAAAAGTTAGGCTCTTCATGCTCCAAAGTCAGCTTAGCCTCATATTCTTGTTGTGCTCAATGTCAGAGACCTTGACGTGTCTTCTTTTTGTTGTGCGTTTCGAAGGTTGCAGTCTTACTACTTTAGACCTAGGAGGCAGAGGTTGTTAGTTAGGCGAGCTATGAAGCAGACACCTGATTAGTTTAATGTCCATAGGACCCTCAACATCTTCAAAATAATCCCCAAAATGGATGCCCACACGTTCACATAGCGCATATGAGCCACGGGAAATACAACTGTTTGTGTGGCTTCCCTTTAACAGTTTTAATTTGGTCCACAATGATTTTGCCAACGTCAAAGGGGATGCGCTGCATGATACAGTATATGGCCAGGATACGAACCCTTGAGACAGTTTCATCATGCGTTGTAAGCATGATGCAATTTTTAATAAGATAGAGCCATAGGTTGGTTTACGGGAGCAGATTCCTGCAAGGCATCATTATGATGCTAGTTCGAGAGATTTTCCACGAACTCCCAGGCTTGGTAACTGTTCTTAATGCATTCCTCAACTGGTTTGGAGTAAGTTGCTCAAGGATGCAATTTCCTTCTGTGTCAGGGTTATTCAGGGCGTCAAGCACCTCGTTGATTATTTGGGAGGAAAAATGGACAAAAACATCCTCCACAAATGTAGCATCCATAGGTTCATCAAATTCACTTCCATAGAACGCCCAGACGAAGTGAGGCCAGATTCTTGTTGGACCTACGCATAGCTGACACCAGCTCATTGCGTCAATGGTGTCATCGATGTATTTGGGCAATGGGCTGCGTTCAGGGAGGAAGCCCTTCTCGACTAGGATGTCATTGAACGGTCTCTTCCTTCCTCTTCCTGGCCTGGATGCATTAGTAACTTTTCTCCCTTTTCTTCCTTTTTTATAACTTCTTGCCTCTTGGGCCAATGCCCTCACTTCTTTTTCAAGCTCTCTTTGAAGAGTTGTTTTCTATTGTTCTTGGGGTGCAAGCCTATACCTTTATAATCTGTGTTCCACTTTACTTGAATCAGAGGAACTATCTTTTTGCATTACAACCACAGGTCTGTTGATTTTCTTCATCTTTTTCATCCTCTTCATCTTCTTACATAATAAATCTCCTCCTCCTTCGCAAAATCCTTTTTCATTGCCCATTATTTGCATTTGATAGACTTGGTAGGTGATGACATGCAGAAATGTATGTCATCTTAGGCCTTTATTTAAAATTGTGAGGGCTAATAAGTAGAATATGCGGAAATTATGTTAGGAATTCATGAGAAATTGAGCTTACGGCGTTCAGCATTAAGAATCTCGGCTAACCCATTATTATGCTTTATTATGCATTCAATTGTCTATTTTTGTAGCTAACGAACGAAGTGGACGTAAATGCGGAAGCCGGACCACCGTATAGACGACCGCATGCGGAGAAACTCTCCATCGCAAAGGCAAACGCATTCGATCAACGCATGAGTATTGCGCTAATCAGCCGCATGCGTTCATCGCATGGGAGTTGCGATCGTCAAGCAATTGCAGTCATCGTGTAGAACTGCGGTATTAAGCGAATACGGACACTGCATGATTGCAGCTACACAATAGCACATACTAATGGGATCAACGCAAGGTTGGTGGAATGAACGCATCAACGTATACCTCGAGAAAATCAAAAGCTGATGTTAACATTTCACCTACCACGCCGTTAGAAACAGAGATTCAGAAAGGACTAAACGCGACACAAATGTTAGAATCAGAGCAGTCCATTAATTTTATTGGTGATTCAGGCTCTATATAAAGAAGCCGATAAGAAAAATTCCAATGTGTCGGGGGATTACCTCTGCAACCTACGGTTTTCCCTACGATCCAGACAAACGCGTGAAAAGAAGCTTGAGAGTTATTCACCTTCTTCATCCATTCCGAGTGACGACCAGAGCTTTCGACCGGAGCTAGATCTCGAGAGAGTCAGCTCCACCGCCCATCCATAGCACCATCAACAGCCTTGACGCACATCCGCTGGAAGCAAGTCATTGCTTCCAACCAGTCATTTCAATTTCTCTTATGTTTTTTACATTGTATTGTATTACATTTTGTGATTAAGGAATTAATACATGATGTGTTCAATGCATTTCTGTGTCTCTTTCGATTCCATCGCCATCTTCTTTACTCAGTATCCTTAACTTTGATTGCATCACTTAGTGAGATTGGTAGAGTATCGTATACTTAGTTATGTAGATTAGAGATATGAAGCATGTAGCAAACCACCGAGAGGTGTGTGTTGTGTGAGTGTGTGAGAAAACCTTATTTGCTTTGTGTGAAGCTGTAGCAACGCCTGTCTATAGGCTACACAATGCTTGTCTATGAGTAAAGTCAACAACAACCTACTTCCCGAGAGGGTAAGTGGTTGGTCACATTAAGCAATGTAAGCTATTATTCACTTAAGATAGGAATAATCTTATGTTAGCAAAGTTTATGTGGTTACCTTGTCTTATGAGCGCTTCATTCATCATTTAGGTATACTTGAGAGAGTAGTCAGAAATCCAAATCTAAGACTCGAGAGAGCGGATTGGAACGCAAAAGCAAGAATGGGGAACTTAGAGATAAGCTCCATTTGCTATCATACAGCGTATGTACCCTACAGAAAGGATATCATGCATTCTAAGAAATAGGATATGATGGCTGTATGCAGTCATCTCGACACTTATGCATACACACCGCATACATCCTAGAATTAAGCTTTTAGTGTGTGTAGCATGATCGCATGACTTGCATTGACTAAGGTTGCCCTTGCGGTCACTCTTAAGGATTGCAATGATGACATTTCCACATTATTATCTATTTCTCCACCCATTTACTTCATGTCAATAGTTGTCGTGTTTTTACCTCTCCTTCATATTCCCATTGCGTTGTCTGTTAGTTAGGAGTAGGAGTAGCGTTAGCTTAGAAACCTCCCCATCATTCTTTCAAACCGCCGCATGCACATTACCACATACATCTTACTAAAAATCCCTGAGTTCGACCTCGGATCACCTGAGAAACTTTCGTTGGTGTTATACTTGGCGTGAGCGTAAGAAAACTTGTGACAGGACACATTGTCATCGCATATATTCGTTAATGCATAGTCATTCCAATGCATGACTATCGACGCATGAAAATCAATGTATACATTAAAGACATGCCTCGCATATTGCGTCCACGGAATTTTAGTTGTCGAGTAATTGATATCTAAATTCTCGTCATCAGTACCTCTCACCTTTTTTCCATTTTCTTCTTCTTCCATTTCCTCCTCCAACATCATCGCATATCGATCTTCCTCGTCCATCTCATCCTCCACAAGACTTTATGCACTAGCAACCCTTTCTTAACCAACCTCCTCTTCGACTGATGCGTTAGTGTGATCAGGTTCCATCATCTGATTCATCTTCTCCACTTTCCTTTGGTCGTGGCTGGCTATAATTGATCTGAATACCTCTTGCTCATCTCTCTGAGCCAGTTCATTGGGATCAGTAGATTGTGGGGTTTGTTCCAACAGAGGACGACTGGAACATGGCAGGTCACTGGAAGGTTGTTGCGGAGTGATAGATGGGGTGGATTTGGGAGTATGCAGCGAGCTAGAGGAAGAGACAGGGGTAGCTTGGGATGGCTGGGCCACTTCGACAAGGTAGATAGTGGCCAAAGGTTCGATGACAAGTAGGACTGTTGGACGTACGGTAGGCGATGGAGCAGTTCATAGATGCACCGGAATAGAGTCTTCCATTGGGATGTTAGCAGTGATGGTTGAAATGGTAGGTCGAGGGTCTAGTTTCTTGTATGGCTTTGCGACAATTGGTTTCGCAAGGCCTTTAGACGCAAGCTACCGCATTGGCTTTAAAGGTTGTGGGGACTTAGGGTTTATGACTGAGGAAGTTGAAGGATTTAGTTTTCGTTGGGTTCTTGAGGACGTGGATAGTCGTGGGCTTGGCTTCGTCGAAGTTGGTTTGGTGGACTTCCGGGTAGTGGAAAATGAAACAGTTTGGGGCTTGGCCGAAATGGTGGCTTTCACCAGAGAGGATGGGGACGACTGTGGCGATAATGAAACGGAAGAAAAAAGAGTTTATCGGTGAGTCTCCGATGAAGCTAAAAGAGTCGTACTGGTTGTCCGAGGCATCTGACATTTTGCTCCGATTGAAGAGCTGAAGTGGTTTGGACAGACAACCGGTGAAGATGAATGGACGACGAGGGGAATTGGAGATTTCTTGAGAGCATAAAATCGGAGAAGAAGGAGAAGGGAAAAAAGTGTGGTGAGGGTTCGAGTCCCTTTTATAAGGAAACGCAGAGGACAGAAAAAACGAGGGACAGGGTTGATAAGTGTCAACAGAGGATGGCATCTAGGCGATGCATTTAATACGAATGAGAAGAGACGTTTATTAGACTCCCAAATGATAGAGTAAACTATTATACAGCGAAAAAATCAAAATCAATAAGCACTCTAATTACATTTAATTTAAATTTAAAACGTGCATTAAATCAGAATTTCAAAGAAAAGGGTTTCATGAACTACAATCTATGATGATTCTCTTCAAACACAGCTTCCCTTCTGGAATTGGAACTTCAAAACAGCAAAGGACTACCACAGAGACCTTCTCTACTATTCTCTAACCTAGATTGAGAGGTGGAATCTCTGAAATGAAGTGAAAAAGATTAAGAGGGAAGAAGGTTTTGATAGTTGATTTCTACATAGTTTTGTTTCAGAAAAAACACTTGCATTAGAATCAAATTGAAGTCAAGTACTTCAATTTATAACCTAAACTCATGCAATTCAGATTATATGAAGGATGCCACTTCAATTTCCAGACATAGATGGATTACTGAGTTGGATTTTCCCACTTTCTAATCCCTATTTATCCAATTTATTTATAATTAAATTAAAAATGATTAAATAAAACTTAATTAAATTTGAATTTCCAAAAAAATAAATTTTAAAATTAAGTTTTATATTTTGAATTTTAAAAAATCCAAAATTAAAATTAATCCAAATTCCAATTTCTAAATTGGATAATTAATTAAACTAATTTAATATCAAATATTATATTTCACCTCATTAATTATTTAAATCATTATTTAAATATTTTGAACTCTTTAATTTCGTTTAATTTCGACAAAATTAAACGTTTTAATTGTTTCAAATACAATTAATGAAAACCCTAATTGAATTTGAACATTTCAAATTCAAAACCCTAATTTTGAATCTCAACATTTCAAATCCCCTCAATTCGCTTATCCAAGATAATTTTATGAGCTAGTAAAGGGACCTTATGGACGTACAGATCATGAGCTCCAACGATTTGAGATTAATTAGTTAAACTCTTTAGACCAAATTAATCAATATTTATTAACTAGCGAGACACACCACTATAGCTCGATAGTTGCACTCTCCTCACTGTAGATATATTGGTCTATTTTAACAATAATCGGTAAGTCAAGCCTTCACAGGTTATTCGTATTTGTCAAAATTACCGTTTTACCTTTGTAAATACATCTTGCTCCTTAAGCTCCCACTGATCCTTTATTGAACAATTTGGTTTATAGTCCAACTAATAAAACATAACTCTCTTGATCATGAGAGAGCAGGGCTCTGTTGTTCAAGACTAGGAATCAACGCTTAAGAGAACAACCTATCTGGTAACTCTAAGTTGGGTATGAGCGAATTCCATCTTGTAAAACTATGTCTCTAGCTATCTATTCAATCTGATCCCCAAAATGGGAGGCTTATTGAGCAGTGTTGTTGGATTGCTCTCATCTATGTAGATCAAAGGATAATCCCAAATAAATAGGAGTTTATAGTTAGCTCAGGAATAAGATCGAGTTACCCTAGGTCATTGAATTTTGGGATCACATAATTTGTATCATTATACAAAATGGGCCGCATTCAGTAATGTCACCAGGATGAGGTGCCCAATCTCATCCATATACCTTATAGACCACTTTTGCTATATACTAAAACTTGATCCTCTTTTATGTCACCATATAAAGTTAAAAAATTCATGTTATAGCCATGAATTCGTTTATTGAATTTTTCTAACATAATGCAATATCAATAACAATTTATTGAATAAAATATGCAATAATACTTTTATTGATAAATATAATATGTTAACAATATTTACAATTTGCGGGTTTTAGGAAATTCCCAACACCAAATACTCGAATGGTTCATCTTCCCAGAGAATGTCTTTACATCTTCCAATGCATAAGTATATGTTGGCTTAACTCTGACGCCTCTACTTAAGTATCCTCCCCAAATTTTGAAGTTCACCAAGTCGGTTTTTTAACAGTCATTCAAAAACATTCAGAGTAGATAAACAACAAACTTAAAAGAATTAAAAGCCAGACAAAGATCAAAGCAAGAATCAAAGCAAGAGATAAAAAAACGCATTATATACAGAAAGCAAAAGTAGTAAAGTAAAAAAGAGGAAGCGTCCCTAGAATATATGTCTGATTTGTACGTAGGGACACTTCAACGTGAGCCTCAGGCAACTTCACGTAACTTGATGGATGTTTTATTGCATTCCAAATCTCCTTCAAAGTAAGGTTTTACCCGCTGACCATTCACCTTGAAGGCCTTAGTTCCATCTAATCGAGTGAGCTCCACGACTCCATAAGGAAAGATGTCTTAATGATAAATGGCCCTGACCATATCAACTTGAGCTTCCCTGGGAATAGTCGCAAACACGAGTTAAACAATAAAACCTTTTGACCAATAAAGAATTCTTTCTTATCGATGCGTTGGTTAAGCCAATGATTAGTCTTTTCCTTGTAGATTTTTGCATTTTTAAAGGCCTTGAGCTACCACTCATCGAGTTCATTAATCAGAGCTTCCGAGTTTCGCCCACGAAATCTAGGTTCAACTTCACTGCCCAGAACGACTGATGCTTTAAATCTAAAGGTAAATGACAGAATTTTCCAAATACTAGAGAGTAGAGAGACATACCTATAGGCATTTTGTAGGCAGTCTTCTATGTTTAAAGAGCTTCGTCAAGCTTCTGCACCCAGTCCTTTCTGGATGCGTTGAACACCTTCTCCAATATTGACTTGATCTCTCTATTGGATATTTCCGCGTCCCATTGGTTTGTGGATGATATGCGTAGTTATCTTATGCCTAACATTATACTTGGCAAGTAATTTAAAAAGGACACTGTTAAGAAAATGTGTACCTGCATCACTTATCAATGCCCTTGGTGACCCAAAACGCGCGAAAATGTTTCTGGTAAAAAATTTGGAAACGGTCGCCGCATCATTTTTAGCACATGCTACTGCTTCAACCCATTTAGATACATAAATCTACTGTTACTAAGTTGTACTGTTGGCCACAAAATGGAGGGAAAGGCCCCATGAAATCAATGCCCAAAACATCAAACAGTTCAACTACAAGTATATTATAGAGTGGCATTGCGTCCCTTGAAGAGATGTTACCCGTGTGTTGGCATGGGTTGCATTTAAGAACATATTCCCTTGTGTCCTTAAAAGTGAAGGACCTTTGTAGTAGTCCTCTATCCACAAAAGTGACCTCCGTAAGAAGAGTCATGACATCCAAATATGATGTATTGCATTTTAACTTCGTGTACGCATCGACACATAATGGAATCTAGGCCTTGCTTGTATATAAACGCTTCATCCAAAAAGTGAAATTTACAGTCATGTACGAGCCATTTCTTTTGTTGGGCGTTGAAGTCTTCTAAGAGTATTTTGTGGTTAAGTAATTGACAATATCTGTGTACCATGGTTCCTTATCTTTAACTTTCAGTAAACGTTCATAAGGGAATGCATCTTCAATCTCACCTTAGCCCAACTGAATTTTCTTGTTCTCCAATCTTGATAAGTGGTCAGCCATCTAGTTCTCAATACCCTTTCTGTCCTTAAATTCTAAGTCAAACTCTTGTAGTAGTAGCACCTAGTGAATCAGCCTGGGCTTCACATTCTTCTTGCTCATCAGGAACTTTATAGTGGAGTAATCAGTATAGAATATTGTTGACGCACCAACTAAATAAGCTTTGAATATTTCAATGGAAAACACTACTACTAGCATTTCTTTTTTAGTGGTTATGTAGTGTTCCTGGGATTCATTTAGTGTTTTTGACGCGAAAGAAATTAGGTGTATTAGGTTTCCCTTCTTCTGGCCTAACATAGCTTCACACGCTACGTCGCTTGCTTCGTACATTGGAATATAGGGTTGCGTCTAGTCTGGAGCTATCAATACTGACGTTGTGGTTAATGCAGACCTCAAAGTTTCAAATGTGTTGTCATAGTCTTCATCTAATATATAGGGTCTATTCAACTCCAACAATGCGCTCTATGGATGTGCAATCTAGGAGAATCCTTTCACAAACCTTCGATAAAAGAATGCGTGGCCTAACAAACTCCTCAAGGCCTTAAGATTAGCAGGCGCAAGCAAATTTGCTATGACATCAATTTTTGCTTCATCCACCTCCAATCTAGCTTTAGACCCCTTATGTTCTAGAACAACGCCTTCTATCACCATGAATTGACATTTTCCCAAATCAAACCAAAGTTTGTTTCCTCACATCTAACGAGGATAGCTTCTAAGTTGTTTACGCAAGATTTGTAGGAGTTTCCAAAAACTAAAAAGTCATCCATAAAGACAACGGATTGTTCAAGGAAGTCAAAGAAAATGTCATCATGCATCTTTGGAACATTTCTGGTGCGTTGCACAACCCAAAGGGCATGCCTCGTAATGCAAACGTTCCAAACAGACACGTGAAAGTTGTTTAGGGAAGTGGTCCTTCCAAACAGACACGTGAACAATTCTTGACGGTATTAGTTCATTGTTTTTGTTGACTACAATAATGTTGCCTCCTTTCTTTAGCATGCATTGGACTGGGCTTACCCAACAACTATAAGAAATTGGGTAGATCACACCCCCCCGTCGAGCCACTCGATAATTTCCTTCTTTACCATATCTTTCATGATAGGGTTGAGCCTTCGTTGTAGCCCAATCGATCCAATTTTTCCTTCTTCCAATCTAATCTTGTGCATACAATATGATGAGTTGATTCCTTGAATGTCAGCCAGCGTCTAGCCAATTACACGCATATTCTTTTTCAATATCTGTAAAAGAGAATGCTCATTTGACTAAGAGAGAGTAGCTAAAATTATGATAGGTAAAGTATTGTTGGTTCCAAAAAACAAACGTATTTTAAGTGATCAAGAAAGTTTGAGCATTGGCGGCTCCTTCAAATATAAGGGCATCGGTTTTGTCTATCGCTCATCCAAAATTAGTGGCTCAAATCTTCTTGTATTCTTGCTCAACACACGGACCTCACAAACACGGTCCATTTTGAGCTCCTTTTCTTCAAACAATTGAATTGAATCAATAGGTTGACAAGGCTCTGCATCATCTGGGAACTTTAATGCGGTCATCACATTGAATTTAACTTCTTGATTGTCCACATGCATGGTAAGTTTGCTTTTGTGCACATCTATCAGAACCTCTCTGGTAGCCTGAAATGGGCGTCTAAAGATTATTAGAACATCCCGATCAGCTTCATAGTCTAAGATGATAAAGTTCGTCGGAAATATAAACTTATCAACCTTTACTAAAATATTTTCAACCCTCAGCAAGCTATCAGCAACCTGAAGCTTTACAGAGGTGGATCTAACTTCTCTAGTTCCAAGCTTCTTGAAAATTGAAAAGGGCATGAGATTAATACTAGCTCCTAGATAACACAACGCATGCCTCGCATCTATTCCCCCAATTGAGCAAAGTGTCATGAAACTGCTCAGGTCTATCTACTTTCCAGAAATGTTGTTTTTGATTAACGCATTACATTCCTATCTTAATGCCACGGCTTCGAACTCATTGATCTTTCTTTTCTTTGTTAAAACATCCTTCAAGAAATTTACATAACTTGACATTTGTTCTAACGCTTCTATGAAGGGAATGTTGATATGTAATTGCTTATGGACTTCAAGGAAGCATTTGAATTGTTTTTCGTCACTCTTCTTTTGTATGCGACGACGAAATGGTGCATTTAGACGCACATCATTTTTCCCTGCATTATACGTATTTGGTTGTGAATGACTTAAGAGCCAAGTGCTCTTCCTTGTTGTTCCCTTTCAAATGTCGTGGCTGTTGGCATTGTATTTTCAGATATTGAAGGATGACAATCATGTATTGGGTCTCTCTTTGTTTCTACTAAAGGTCTACCACTTCGTAATGTTACCATATGAGATTGCTCTTTTCCATTGTTACCCCATAGGGCTTCAGTGTTGCTAGGTTACTCCATATGGCCGATTCTTCAACTCGCTTGTGATTTGCCTAACCTGCATCTCCAAGTTTCGAATTGATGACCCTGACTCTTCAGTAACGCGTCATTTTGAGTAATGTATTTCTTTAATAGGTTTTCCAGTGGAGATGATGAGCTCGACACATGGCCTTCTCTATTAAAGGTCTGATGTTGAGATTGTTACTACTGCGTATGCTGGAATCCAGGCCGCCAATGCGTTCCAGGATGTTGTTGCTCCTTCAAGTGACCTCACCAAGAAAAATTAGGATGGTTTCTACATCCAGGGTTATATGTATTTGAGAGTGGGTTGTTTTTTATGAAATAAACAAACTGTGGGTTTTGTGGGAAGTCATTGTAGGAGTGGTTCTCTAAAACCCACACAGCTGACCATGGGTTGAGTAAATGAGTCCACCTGGTGCACACTCTATGTTTGTGTTGTGTCTCCCATCGATAAATTTTTCAACAAATTTGTCATTGTAGCCATTTGTGCAAAGAGAGTGGTTACTGCATTGGTATCAATTGTATTTTGAGAACACTTCCTACCATATGTTATGGAGTCGTTGGCATCATCAACTCACTTTATATTATGCTTGGCAATATAGTCTAGAATTTCCTTCCCTTCATTGTATAATTTGTCCATTATGCCGCCAGCTGCGGGTATGGCTACTGCAATTTGAGAAGGTCTATTTAACCCTCCGTAGAAAGTTTCCATATGAACATTCAAGGGTAGTCCATGGTTGGAAAAATTATTGACCAACCGTTTAAATCTCTCTCTTGTGGCGCTCGGTGTTTCATACTCTCCTTGGTTAAAGTTCATGATTTCTCGACACCTTTTTGCATTGATCGTGGGAGGGAAAAACTTCTACATTAACTTTTCCATGAGTTTATCCCATGTGGTTATCTCACTAAGCTCTAGAGAGCTCGCCCATTGTTTGGCGTCATCACGTAGTGAGTATGGGAACAAGGACAGTCTGATGGCTTCTGGTGTGATTCTAGAAATCACAACAGAATTACATGTTTCCAAGAAGCATTTTATATGTGTTGAACGGTCTTCGCCATGGGCACCTCCAAATTATCCTACTATTTGCAGCATTTGGAGCATCATTGATTTCATCTCATACCTCGTTCCATCAGGCATTCGGTATATTATCCTAAGCGAAAAGTCATATAAAACCAATGACCCGTACTCGCACATCGAACACATACTATTGTTTGCCATCAAGATCGGATTCAGGGTAGAATTTGTCAATTGTTGAGCCAAGTTCTGATTTATCTAGTTGTCCGCCATCTTTTGTTGTTGTTGTTGTTGTTGTTGTTGTTGCCTTAACCTCCGATGACGATTAGATCTATTCCTTCGTCTAAAGGTTCTCCCAACCTTCGGATCATATACAAGTTCAGGAGTACTTTCCCTGCTCATGAAACGTTTACAAGTTTAGGCTTGACTTTTAATACTCATTTGGTTTAAAGTTTCTACAAAAATACAAAAACAAAATTCTGGTTAACTTTATTTCTAGGATCCCCGGCAACGACACCAAAAACTTGTGTGCCTCGTGATTTGAGTCTAAAAGTGCTATGAATGAATATGAATAATGGTAATGAGTGGATAAGATGAGTGGAGATAGATGATGGATTAACTTCTCTCTAAGTAGGAAAAGTAGGTGATGCGTCGGAATGGATGTAAGTACACCTTGTGAAATGTGTACAAGCTTTCCTAAATAGAATCCAACTATAAATCTTACTTAGGTTTCCTGGTAAGTCAAGGGACAAACGCAGGGATTCTAGAGTAGTCTAACGCAGATTCTATTTTCAATCTAATGCAAAGGGTTCCTAAATTTGCTTAAGTGTGGATTATGTACACTAACTTAAATGCACACAAACAAGAAGAATTAGGAGTTCAGAGGGAAAAAGGGGAAATTATGGATGAATGGTTCTATGTACTGATGATATGCGTTGATTCTAAGTGGGAGTAACAATCTTATGAGACGGTGAAAGTGAGATAAATATGGTATGGATGCTGGTTTACAAACTAAGTGTTCATGTTATGTGTTGGTGTTTTTGTTCCTTAGTTCAGATTTAGTTCAACATCTCTCAATGCAAATGCCACATGTATTCCTATCTCTAAGGTGCATATGTTGATTACAGAGAATAGATTAAAGACGCAAGTAACTTTATCTCTAAACCTACTATGTGCTATGACTTAATGCGTTCTATAGTTAAATGTCTCTTTTGATTGGTTTAACTAATTGGCAACTTCAATCAACTAATCAGGATGATTGAAGCATGGAATTCAAACATTCATTCAGTCAGAAAACTAGCAAACACGGGCAGATTTAAATGTAAACAAATGGATAACTGGTGAATGATCAATGATTGAATTAAAGATAGTAACTGTTTGTACAACAGTTTTAGCTTGATAGAATGAAATGGGCAATGGAAATGATATGTAAAATGAAGGAGTCAAGCCAGGGCAGTCAAATTTCTTATTCTCTTTGGCTCGATTTTAATGCTTGTACCACCAACTTAGTGAAGAACGTGGTAAAGACTCCTCTCTCAAGCTTTGTCTTCAACATCTCCTCTTGATCAACAGTGAAAATGCATCTTCCATTTTATCCCCTTCTTCCAGATAGCATAATTGAGCTAAAATACTAACTGGTTCTCTAAAATGTCTAAGTATCTATTTCTGTAATTGGTTTTCTTCTTCTTCAGTAGCTGCCTTCCCTTTTTATAAGCAACATCAAGCAACTTGTTGACAAAACTTGCATTAAATTTCATATCTTGAGTCATCCACCTTCCACCCCTAAGATATTCAGATGCCGCTAGTCAAATTCCTATACCTGCAAGTGGTGATTTGACAGAAAAAGCACGAGTCAATGTATCTTTTCTGCATTGAGCATCCTTGGAAACATAGCCCTTGCGTTGGCCTAATCTGCAACACTTAGTGTATTTGTTAGCAAGCATGAGTCTGTCCTATAGAGACTAGTGTTGTATGTTGGGCTCACTAAGTTGTAATGCTTTTCCCATAAGACATCTCTAATTTTTAATATTTTTCCCCCTCCAGGTAGCGATCAGTTCCTAGAAGATATCTCTGCTGTTGGTCTGCCACTCAAATACTCAGGTTAAAGAAAGCTTAATTGATGTTGGGACTAGAGTTGTATGTTGGGCTCACTAAGTTGTAATATACATAAGTGTATGTATGAACAAAGTTTAAAACCCTGTAATGTAAATGAGATAAGTTTAGAGTAATATGTTCAGTATGTTGAAGAAATGTATGTATCCAGGGTTTTTGAGACAGGTTAAGCAAGTTAGTATGCGGTAAGTGCCAGCAAAAGGGTTGGTAACTGCTGCTGTCACATTCTCTTCAAGATTCAGAGGGTAATCTGGGAAGAAGTGTGACAAGTTGGTATCAGAGCAAGTTTGAGTCCTAAGTGAGTCCCTAGCATGTGCACTACCTAAGTAAAAGAAAGATATCAAGCAGAAGTGGTAGGCAGAGCAAGCAGACAGGCGATGGGGACCCTAACCCTACCTCTAAAAGCTCTGAGATTCGAAAGAAATGGGGATTCTAGTAAAGGAAGTATGAAGTTCAATGGCTCAATAAGTGAGACTTTAGGAAAGGAAGTCGGGAGTCACGCAGGTAAGAATAGACTTTTCACTAGAGATAGAATGTTTAGCAAGTTTGTCTAGAGGTTGGTGGCAAATGTGGAGTCTATTCTGGTGAATTTAAGAAAAGGTATGATATCGAGAAAGCCCTAATCAAAGTTAATCCTAAGAGGAAGGAAAAAGATGAGCACCAGTGAGCTTGGAATGTACCAAAGATACGTTGAGTATAAAAGTAAGGAACAAAGTGGTCATCAGAAGGAAAAAATGAAAAGGTCAAGGTCTACAGATGGTCCAGGTAATAGCTCGAAGTTTGAACTTGTTATTGAGCTAAAGATTAGTACGGATAAGAAAACTGTATGTATAAAGTGTGGTAAGCCATAGTTGGGAAAATGTTATAGTAGGAAGAATGTGTCCTTCCAAGTATGGACAAACAGGACATTCTAGGAAGAATGCCCTCAATTAAATCGAGAAGTCCAGTCGACATAGAAGGTGATTTCATAGCTAGTAGGTTAGTTCAAAGGTTTGAAAAGTGGAAAAGAATGTTCCAATGGCATTGCAAGAAAAGGAAACAGAACCACCCTAGTAATAAGTGAATGTTATGACTCAACAGAGAATGGAAGAGTCACTGGATGATGTAACAAGTACAATGAACTTTTATGACTAAGTTATTCATACATACTAGTATTACCTACTATGAACAAAATTAATATCTGAGTAGCGTAGCGGAAGCATAGTAAAGAAGGTTATAAAGTTTTACAACCAAAAGATGTTGTGAAACCCTAGTTATAAGTAAGTCCAAGTAAATTTCGGGGACGAAATTTCCTTAAGGGGGAGGTAATTGTAAACCCCGTACTCAATTTTTCCTATATAACTGAGAAATGGGCATATTAAAGTAAAGTTGTGAAAGGAAGTAAAGAAAGTAGGAAGATGGAGGAAGAAAATTCTACGCGTTGGAAAAACCCTGTCTTGGGTGAGTTTTAGATAGTTTAACAAGTGAAATTTGGCTAAGCATAGAAGCCAAGAGGAGGCATACATTGGTGTTAGGAAGCATTGACGCATGAGGTTGTGTGTAGCAACCAAGGCTTGTAAAGGTTGTGTGAGGCTAAGTGTTGAAACCAAGGACAAACTATGCGTTGGAGCTAAGGATGAATGCATGAGTTGAAGGATTTTTCATGATGCGTTGACAAGGTATGCGGCAGCAAGGGGCTTGCAAGGTTAGTGAGCTTGTGGGCAAGACAAGTTGGGCATTGGCGCAAGGCTAGACGTTGTGCCTAGCGCATGCGTGCAAGGATGCACTGAGGCTTGTATGATCGTGTAGCGAGAAAGAGCCATCATGAATGAGTAGGCCAGATGTAAACGAGGAAGCGCTCGGTTGCACACAAGCCAGGCACTAGGCATTGAGGCGTTGCGTGAGGATGATTGCATAGGGCATGTGGGGTTGCACGATAGGCACTAGACGATAGGCGTTGAGTGCTAGATAATGGGGTATGTGATGTGCATAAGGCTACACGATGAGCGCAAGGCACTGAGTGTTGAGGTTGGGCATGTGTGTTGACCAGTGTGCAGCGATGAGCGCAAGGTGTTGGACACTCGATGCATGCTGTGATGGAGCGAGTAAGTATACGACGACATATGTGATAAAATGAGGAAGGTTGTGTGATTTCTTTGAAGCGTTGGTAGTCTTGGCGCAAGGTACATGAGGCATGCAATGTGATGCTCAATGGATGAGCGTTGAGGAAGGCCTAACGTTTGGTTGATATGTTAAGAATAAGCTATGCGTGGGCTAAGACATGCGATGGCCTAAAAGTATGCGACCAAAGAAGGGACGCAATAGCCTCAAGGTGAGCTATGCGTTGGCCAAGTTAGGTGATGTATTGTGTGAAGGAGCCATACGGCCATGTAGTTACAAGCGTTGGCTTGGGAGCTGACCCTTATGTTGATGATCAAGAGGAAAGGATCAGCATAGTGACTGATCAGCTAAGCCAGCTGTCATGCTCAGGTTTGTTGTTATCTCTTTAAGGATGAGGTGGCAGCTTGACATTGAGGGGTTAGCATGCAGCTGCTAGTATAAAAAAGAAGCTTGGATTTGAAGAGAGGATTTGAGAAATTTGCTCATGCAAATGGAGTGACTTCAGAGCCATTCAAACCCCGAGTGTGTCTATTGTTGAGGTTGAAGTGCCGAAAAGAAATTCCAGGGGAATCAAGCTGGAGATTGAAAAATCTAGCTGAAGGTCGAGCTCTTGTGTAAGCTTGGGCCAGCCTTGATGATTTTAGGATTTCGGCCAAACTACAAGGAGTTCTAAGCTAAAATTTGAAAGTAAGCTTATTAAAAGGTTTTAGAGAAATTTTGTAGAAGAAAATTT
Organism: Benincasa hispida; assembly: GCF_009727055.1. Classification (NCBI taxonomy): domain Eukaryota; kingdom Viridiplantae; phylum Streptophyta; class Magnoliopsida; order Cucurbitales; family Cucurbitaceae; genus Benincasa; species Benincasa hispida. The sequence goes on along the minus strand of NC_052359.1, from coordinate 518,475 downwards.
CTTGAAAAAAGGCCTGAAATTAGTTATTTAAATTGTAAGTTGAATCTGAAATCTTAAATAAGCAGGCAGTTGCTTAGGATGAACAAGCAAGCAGCTTGAAAGGCTAGAGGATGATGTTGAACGCACACACTGGGAGCTAAGTTGTATGCAAGGGATATGTTGGCCTGGGCGCAAGGACGTGCAGAGATGCGTTAGACCATGCAACACATGCTAAGTTCGTAAGCACAAGAGAATGATGAGGGTGTTGGTCTGTATGGCAGAGTGAGTGTTGGACCATGTAGGCAGGCACGCAAGGTGTTAGGCACAAGGTTACGCTGGAGCATGTAGGCGCGACTGGACGAACGCATGAGGCATGCGTTGATGAGCTACAAAACGGGCGCATAGGTAGTATGACGCAAAGGATTAGCCATGCGATTGGTTGTAGGCATGGGTTGGAAGCTTGAACGCCTAAGGCAAGGCATGGACGCAAGCAATGGATGCATGGTGAAGAATTTGCTACCTAGTCAAGTTAAGGCCTAAGAATTTGGCTAAGTGTTCAATGCATAGTGAGCTTAGCATTGAAAGGTTTGACATCAAAAGGAGAAGTACGTTAAAGAGGATTGCTAAAGACTGTGAGTGACTTTAAATACTTTAAGTAAATTGCAAATGTTTTAAGAATATTTTAGTAATACTTGTTTAATGAAAGCTATTGATGACAATTATTCTCAAACAGTTTCCAAGTAACACATCTTTCTTTAATGTTATATTTATGCTATGCATTTCAATGATCATGAGTATGCGTTAGTACTGAATGTTTTAGGGCAACTAAGTCATAAAGAGATAAGAATGTGCCTTAGAACATACGAATAGCTCAGTACTGAGGGACTAAATGAGAAGGTACGGGAGCTTAGTCTTGGATTTGAATAGCTCGATACTGAAGGACAAAGAGAAGGTATCCGAGCAGCTCGATACTGAAGGACACTGAGAAGGTATCTGAGCAGTGGTACCTAAGGTACTACGGTACTTAACTAGAACCACGTGCACGTAAGTGGAGTTGACGTTGGTAGTTTTGAGATTACTCCACAACAACTAAGGATTGATGTTGAGGGATTGAGTAAAAGGGTTCTCTCTCAACTAAAGATATAAGTTATGTTTTTTAGATAGTTGAACAAAAGGGTTCCTTCTCAGTTAAGTAGTAATGCAGTTAAGTATGATAAAGAGTGAGCAAGAGGGCCACTCTCAACTAAGGCATAGTTCAGCAAAGCATAAATTGTAATTTGTTATGTTAATGATTACGTGAATAATGGTTGCCTAAGTTTATGTCAATTAAAGCTTTCAGTTTTACTATCAGATTTATGTATGATGCTTATGTTTTAAAAGTTAGTCATTCACTGGGCTTCTAGCTCATATTTTCAATGTTTTCCCCCCACCAGGTAGCAGTCAGTTCCCATAAGACATCTCTGTTGCTGCTCTGCCACTCAAAGACTCAGGTTGAAGGAAGCTTAATTGATGACTCTTTATTTGTTAGTATATATGTGTCTGTCTTATAGGGACTAGTGTTGTATGTTGGGCTCACTAAGTTGTAATATACATAAGTGTATGTATGAACAATGCTAAAACCCTGTAATGTAAATGTGATAAGTTTTGTTTAATCTGTTCAGTATGTTGAAGAAATGTATGTATCCAGGGTTTCTGAGACAGGTTAAGCAGCTTAGTAGACAGTAAATTCCAGCAAAAGGATTGGTAACTGCTGCTGTCACATTCTCTTCCAAGTTAAGAGGGTAATTTAGGAAGGAATGTGATATATAGCGAATGGGTGTGGGGAGTTTTTTTTCTAGTTCTTCACAGTGTTTACAAAGAAAAAGGGTTGTGTGAAGATTTGCTCTCAAAAAAAGGAAAAACTCCCGAGAATTCCTTCCTGCTCCTCTTAATCTCTTTCCCTCTCCAAAAATCATAGAGCCCACAAACTCTTGTGATTCTCATCCCAGAGAATACAAAGAAAATTTTCCGTGATGGTGTCCATTGGAGGTCTCGTGATCAATTTTAGAGAAGATGATTCGTGAAGAAGAAAATTGTTTTTCAAGGATAAGTCTCCCTTCTAACTCTATTTCATTTTATTTATGTGTGTTGTAAATTTTCTTGATTATGCATAGTTTGTTTACTGTAAAATTGTTATTCTGTGAAAATAAAATTGGGACCGATCCCCACGTTTTCACTCAGGGCCTTACAGGTTCCTTCAAAATCGTGTGCATTCTTTCGCAACTTATGTGCAAAAACCATACGTGTAAGTGATTTGGACCAACTACAAGCAGATATCATAGTCATACTTTGAAAGTTGGAGAAAATATTCTCGCATGCCTTCTTCGATGTAATGGTACACCTTGCTGTTCATCTACCATATGAAACCCAAATGGTGGGTCCGGTTAGTTACAGTTGGATGTATCCTATTAAAAAAAGTTTACGAACATTAAAACAATTTATAAGGAACAAAGCACGTCCTTAGGGGTCTATAGCGGAAGCATATGTAATAAATGAATCATGGAATTTTTGTTCGCGATATCTAAGTGGGACTGAAAGAGATTCAATAGAGATGAACGAAATGATGATAACAGTCTCGATCATGAGATATTTGGTGAATTTGAATTATTAGGCAAAGGGTACCTTGAGTTCAACATGTGGTTTTTGTGTGTTTGTGGAGTCCTGAAAATGTGTTCATTTTCTTCGTTTTGTAGGATTGTAAGATTCATCTAATGGCTTTTTATTTATTGTGAAAGTTTAAGAATTTTGAATGTTGTTTGGGATGGGTTCAAATAAGTTATTCTTTTGGAGCTGAACTTGTGGTCTTTATGTATTTGTGGACGTTTCTGGTTCAGAACATGTAGTGTTGGAAGTGTGTTGATTTTCTTTGTTTTATAAGATTGTTACTCATTTCTTTGTTTTGTAGTATTGTCTGATTTTATTTGTTTTGTAGGATTTGTAGGATTCACCTTATAATTTTTGTTTCCTTGTAGGATGTTGTTTGGAGATCAGGTTGGAAATATTGTTGGAGATGTTGTGTTCGATATCAGGTGTTGGAGATGTTGTGTTGGGGACGTTGTTTTCATGTCCTTTTTTCTATGTATTTGTGAAACATATTTCTTTTGTAAACAATTTTGCCAACTTTTCTCTATTTTGTGTAATAAAAAACACTATGGACTTTATTTGTTTGTTTTATTTTTTTATGTGAATATTTTTTAGTTGTTTAATAATGTTATATAGATTATTTAGATCAAATTAAACAAATTAAAAATTAAAAAAATGATTATCTCCCGACAAAAAATGTCGAGAGTGTCCATATCTCCCGACGACTGGTAAGTCGTTAGGAATTTAAATTCATATTTTGAATTTCTGAAATTAAACTCCCGACGGCCGAACTCCCGACAATGTCTATACATGCGTTGGGAATGCCAAACTTCCGACACTGTACAACAGGCGTCAAGAGTTTGTTCAAACTCTTGACGGTATGTGTTTCCACGTCGGGAGTTGTACTCCCGACGACAGAGTGAATCTCCCAACGCATTTTTTTATCATTTACCAGCGATTTGAAGAATCAAAAAATGGGTGATTTCTTGCGGTGATGCTATTTTTAAAAATAATAATAACAAGAATCAAGCCAAAATTTTGAAAACTAAACCTAAAAAAATAATGTAGTTACTAAAAAAATTAAACGAAAAAATGCTAAGAATTAACATGTTTCTGTCGGAGAGATGAAAACCCTTATGAAGAAATTGTGTAAAATAACACACAGAATTTTTAAAAACCACAAAAAAAAAAAAAAAAGGTAATCGAAACTAAAACACTTATGAAGAAATTGTGTAACACCTGATTTTGTTTACCCATAATCAATTGTTTAGTTGAAAGAAGTGAAAATCATAAGTAATAAATTGCTTGTAAACAAGCATCAACTTCAAATTCATAAAACTAAAACTGAAAATTGGTCTTATGTAATAACTACATTTTGTGGTTTTTTATTACGTTTCTATAGTATGAGATTTTACACGGTCAATTCTTAATTAAATTTTATTTGAAAAGAAAAAAAGGGTGGTTTTTTATATAGCCTTTCTTTTTCTAATTTCAAAATTTTTTCAATTTTAAAAACAAAAAAAAAAAAAGAAAAAAGAAAAAAGAAAACACGTAGTGAAATCAATGTAATAAACTAAAGCATTAATTCAAAAGTAGAAAATAAAAAATGTTATCAAAATAAAATCTTGATTATTTATTTTTCTATTTTATTATCATTTTTTTAAAACAAAACAAACAAGAAAAAAAACCTTATGATCAATTCTAATGTGCTCGAACTATTTTATCAAACCGTATAACTTAAGAATAAGAAACATTACGACAAGTCTGACATCATTCACATTCTTTGTTTTTGTTTTCATTTTTTTTTTATTTTGTTATTTAATAATAAACCGATAAAATAAAACTATTGCTAAAAAATTCCTATTGTTGAGAGCTTGTAAGCCAGTCCGGGAAATTGTTCCCCCATGTCTCTGAAACCTCCTCACGACATTAAAACATAAATACATGGACCATATATATTCTGTATCTATATATTTATATATTCGAAATTAAAATATATATATATCACTTCATACTCCTCAATTTAAGAATTTGTATCAGTTTAAAACTCTAAATGAATAATTGTATCCATTAAAATCATAATCTTTGTAAGTATATTAAATTGTACTTTGGTTTAAATCCTATTTGATTTTATTATTGTTCTATTTTAGTACCTAAACTTTCAACAACGTCAATTCTAGTCCATAAACTTTTAGAAAGTGCTTACTTTGGTTCCTGATATTAAGTTTTTATTAACTCTTAAGAAGAAGTGTAAGATTTCTTGTATTTTTTGTATGACTAAATTGCCAAATAAGTTAAATCACCCTAAAAAATTTAGGGTTTCAATTTTGAGTTGAGTGGTATAACGATTTTCTATAGGAGATCTCTAAAGTTAACTTGCCTTCAAGATTTTACCCGTCACTATTTTGACACGTTGGTTATTGACATTCTTGCTCAACCCATGTTGGATGCAATTTCATCTTTAAAGAGTTAACAGAATCTTAATCGCAGGTAGGGGTGTACGTCGGTCGGTCAGTGTCGATTTTGGGAGAAAACTGGCACCGAAAACTGACCAAAAAATAGAGTGTGAAATTTTTCGGACCATCAATCGGTCGGTCGATTTGGTCTTCCTTGTCTTCTTCTTCTTTTTTTTTACAAAGTCAAAGGTGAATGAAAAGGAAAAATGGATTGATAAAGTGTTATTGTTAGGTTAATATAATTTGCAACTTTTTAAATGTTAAATCAATCATTTTTTTATGAAAAAATTAAATCAATCATGTAGTGGGTTTTGAAAATTAGGCAACATAAAAATAATAATAATAAATCAATACTAAAATAGTAGGCTTGGGCTTGGGTATTTATATTATAATCATGGGTTCGTTAGTTTATTGGATTTATAAATCTATGAATGCAATTTATATATTCAATAACAATTTTATTTAAATAATCTCAATAACATCTTTATTGTAAATAGGTATGTTTAAAGTTTACCAGCTGTGAGTTTCAGGACATATAACTCACAATTAATCAATATTTGAGAAGTCTATACGTGTATAAGAATTGATGCATGGAGTATTTTTAAAAGTAATCGTCGTTAATAAATGATCTAAAATAATTCACTAATGACAGGTTAGAAGTTCAATTTGTACGATTATAAATTTCACACAATATTTTTTTGAATACAATTTAAAAATAGTATAAATTGACATACTTACAAAATTTTAGATTTCGAATAGATATAATTACTAATGAGAAATTATAATTAATACCATCTTTATTGGGTATAACTATTAAATTACCATTGATATGTCGATATTTCTACGTTCTTATGGGTTCAATATCAATATGAAAGGTAAATCGATACTTTTATTAAATCGCCAAAAAATATACGAAATACCAAAATCAAGCATCAAAATATCATTAATATAAATATAATATAAATAATATATATATTTACTTATTTAAAAATAATAAATATATTTTTTACTAATTTAAATTTATTTTTTAAATTTTTAAAAAATATATATCGAAAGTGATATTTTATCGATATTTTCATTACACTTGTGTAAAATTAAGACTTGAATATTTCTATTCACAAAAATGTTTTAAACTTTGGGTATAAATTGATATTTCTAAGAAAAAATGAAAAACATATCCATATTTTTTTATTTTAAAAAATGAAAAAGGCAAAAACACAGTGAACAGGGACCAAGAAAAAAGCTGTTTCCGTGTAAAACGAAGCAAATACTCTTTTGCCACGTCAGCCAAACCTCTTTATTATTTTCCTAAAAAATAAAACAAAACAAATATTACTTTTTATTTTTTGTTTTAATTTTCTAAATATTTTAATAATTTTTTTGGGGGGAAAAAAAAGAGGCAAAAGGCGTCTCCGTGTGCGTATGTCTGTCGCCATCCGAAAAGAGCGCAAAATGCAATGTCCCACCAAATTTATTTCTTTTTTACAAAATAATAATAATATGTATTTCTTTAATAAATATTACTTGAAAAGACTAATGTACCCTTTCTCCCCTAATTAACTTCCATTTATTCAATCCCAGTTCGAATTGGGGATGTGGAGGCAAGGTTGTCACGTGTCAAGTGGGCCCCACTCTCGCACATGATCTGTCCCCTTCTTTGAGCCCCACTTCATCCACCGCTTGGAGGTCAATATCCATTCACCTATACACGTGTAACTAGATCGTGGGACCCATACCTACATTAAATTTGCATGGACGTGTCAATTGATATTTTTATATTTTTATGAGTTATTTAAAAACTGAATTGATAATTTCATTATAACATAAACAAAGCATAAAAATAAATAATAAAATATTACTAATATAAATATAATATACACGACAAATATTTTAACTTATTTGAAAATATAAAATTACTTATTTACTTTTTTATAATATAGGAGATAAGAGAATCGAACTTCTTACTTTAAAATTGATAATATAAATAATATGTTATTGAACAATATTTATTTTGATATTTATTTATTAATTTCTTATTTCTTATTTTATATAATTTTTTCGAAATATCTACCAACATTTTTATAATATTGAGATTTCAAAATTTTCTGTCTAACATCGTCATTTTAAACTTAACTTATACTTTTCGATTTTTCTTTAAAAAAAATTAAAACAAAAAAAAAAAAACAAAATGAAATTGGTCAATATAATTTCATCGAATTAATTAATGACTTACTTACCAAGTTTAATCTAAGTATAGTTCATAAAATTATAATATATAATAATGATCATCAAAAGATTATATTTTTAAATCCTCTCACGTTACAGTTAAAGTCTTAAGAAAATATATATAACAATTTAATTATGTTGTTTTTTAGATTGTGTTTAATAAATACTTTAACTTTAAGTAATGTTTAAAAACAATTTTGATAGGCAAGAGATAGACTAAATCTTAATGGTGATATTTAAGTCAATGAAAGGTTCATATCACATATAAACTTTAATGAAGGACAGATCAACACATCATTGATAAGCTCTTATTACTAATATAGTTCCATCACAACTAAGATATAACATATCTTTCAATAGGTGCCTATCAACATAATTATTATTAAATTTTGTTTATTAATAAATAATTATCATGGATAAGTATAATATTTAAAGTTTCTATCATTGATAAATTTTAATGACAATTAAGATATAAAACTTGATTGAATTGATCTTTTAAATGCTTAAAAACACTTTTTAAGCATTTAAAAATATGGTCGTTACTATACAAAATTTTATCAAATTTTACATCTCTCGTGTGGATAGATGGTCGTAGAAATCTTCAAAGAAATAAATTGGTTGAGTATACTATAAGAATTATTAAATCATTATGTAATAAATATACAATCAATACTTCAACTTGATACAATGACTAAAATATTAGTTGTTTGTTAAAACTTTGAAACTAGAGACACCAAGTTATTGACATATTAATGAAGTTACGGTTAGTTCAATAAAAGATATGGACAAAAATATTTTGTAACCTAAAAGATATCTTTTAGTTTCGAGAAGTGAAATGACCTTTCGATTGTTGTTATTATATATAATTTTTCAAAAATATGAATTTGGAAGGAAAAAAACAACTTAAATAAATATAGTTGTAAATACAGACATGATCTAAAATATTAGCAGATATAATATAATGTAAAAAAAATATAAATATGGATAAATTTAAATAGTCTATTAATTATATATCATATTATTGTATTATTGGTAGGAGTCTATCAGTGATAGACCATATCACTAGTAAGAGTCTATCAACAATAGAAGTCTATCGATGATAGACTTGGGAATCTATCAACTATAGAAGTCTATCATAGACTTATCTATATTTTCAATTTTTTAAATAATGTTATACACTTGGTTATTATTATGGGTGTACTTGGGTTGGATTGAGGGTGTTTTTTTGGACCAATCCGAAAAATTGGGTTGGTTGGGTTGGTTGGGTTGGCAGCCCAAAGAACCCAAATAAAGTCTCTTGGGTTGTCGGGTTATAATTCGTTTTTTTTTTCTTTTTAATTAAAAATATGTAAATTTATATAAAAAAACATAATTTATAATTAAAATCTCGTAAAATTCAAATGCTAAATACCAATTATATCTAAGATATTGATTGTAAACTTCAAATAAAAACAAATATCATAACAATTTTAAAATAAAAATATTTAAACAGAGACAAATATATATAGTATATTTTATTTATATAAAAAATTCGGGTTGGGTTGGGTCAACCCAAATTTTTTTTAGCCAACCGATGACCCAACCCAACCCAACAAAAATAAAATAAAAAATTAACCAAATCCTACCTAAAAACGAAACTAACCCAACTAATCATTATATTTTGGGTTGGATAGTCCAGGTTATTCGAGTTGTCGGATTATTTGAATGCCGCTAATTATTATTCCTAAAAATGCTACAAATTGCAATTATGCTAAATAAAAAGGATCTTTGTATGGGCAAATAAACATGGAAATGTTATTAAGTAATAACTAATTTAGAACGAAATAAGAAGCAAATAGTATATAGCTAGTGTGAGTTTCATTTTTAATCCATCTTCTGAAAATCTAGATGCTCAGATTTTTTTTTCAATCAAATCTCAAACCTTAATATTGAGTAATAGTACAAGACTTTATGCAAGTTATTATTGTAATGCTTCAGTTTAACGTTTAAATGAGAAAATTCTTGACTATATATGAAAGTATGTTTAAGATATAAATAAAAAATTGGAAATCACTACTATATCAACAAGATATACCTTCCTTTTTTATGACTCAATCATAAAAATCCCAAAGTTAAACATGATTAGCTTGAAACAATTCTGTTGGATGACCTCTTGGGAATATTTCTAGGAAGCATGTAAGTGAGAATAAAACATGCTGAAACAACCATCCCTATTAGTTTATGGGGATAGTCGTCACTCTTTGAAGTAGTTTAAGATGAATAAGAATGACATAGCAAGGTTGCATGGGAAATATGAGCTTCATCAAGTGTCAAATTTGGATTCTAAATCTTGGGTTTAGGGCGTTACAGCTATACTCATTTTTGTTGATATTTAGATTCTTAAACATACAATTAATCAACCCATTCTTGTTCTATTTTATTCTTAAATTTTAAAGTACATATTTGAATTCACCAACGTTAACATTGAATCATTTTGATCCATGAAATCTTTAAACATCCATTGTTGTGTACATGTTTGGGAATGAATATTTGAAAATATTTAAATCTCTTTTATCTGGTTCAAAATTACTTCAAAATAATCACTCAAAATTAATTTTATATTTTATATTTTTAAATATAAAATTTTTATCTCATCGAAATTAGTTTTGATTGATTTAAAATATGTTCAATAATAATATTAAAAATGACAAAAACGATTTTAACCATTCAAGGTATAACTTGCATCCACGTTACAGTTTGACCTATGGGCATGTCAATGCACATGTTTCAAGTCAATTTACCTACCTATCATTTTAGTAACTTTTATCTATTTAGTTTGGAGTTTAATGACGAAAAAGATTGTCATGCTTCACAATTTAGCGGCAAATATATTTGGGTTAAATAAATAAAATCTAATTAATAGCCAAAATAACTATAAAAATCAAAATTGTTGTAAACTTGGAACACAAATACCAATTAAAATATAATATTAAAATAAATATAATATAAAATAATAATAGTATAAATAAATATTAAAATAAATTAAACATAATATATAAATTAACAAAATATCAAATAAGAATTTTATATAAATTCTCCACTTTCTCTAATTTTCATGGAATTTGTCCAATGTGTATCTTCCAAAACCTACCAAATGTCACTATTTATAAGCAATTGACAAGTAAGAGGTGGATTATCATAATATTTATAATACTCCCTCTTAGATGCCCATTTTATATATGAAATATGCCTCGTTAAATTCTTACTAGAAAAAATCCAATGGAAAAAAAATCCTAGTGAAGGGAAAAGAATACATATTCCATATATATAATTTATAATCCTAAAAAGTATATTTACTCCCTTCATGGAAACATCACTTGAGATCTCTGAATCTCCGCATTCCAATGTTGTGCACCAGTTTTTCAAAGATTGTGGTAGGTAATGCCTTTTTAAATAAATCTACCAGATTATCTTTCGAACAAATTTGTTGTACAATGATATCGTCATTTTCTTCAAGATCATGAGTGTAAAAAAGCTTTGGTGGAATATGTTTTGTTCTATCTTCTTAATATATTCTCTTTTGATTGGGATATGCATATTGTGTTGTCTTCGTATAACATTGTTGAAAGATTTTCATTAGAAGACAAACCACATGTTTCATGAATGTGTTGAGTCATTGATCTTAGCCATACACATTCTCAACTAGCCTCGTGAATTGCAAGAATTTTAGGATGATTTGAGGAAGTAGCCAGTATGGTTTGTTTCACTAACTGCCACGATACAACAGTTCCTTCATATGTGAATAGATAACCTGTTTGAGATTTAGTTTTGTGTGGCTCAGATAAATATCCAGAATCTGCATAACCAACTAGATCAAAATTTGATTTATTTGAATAAAACAATCTCATATCAGTCGTTCCTCGAAGATAACAGAGTATGTACTTTATTCCATTTCAATGTCTTTTTGTTGGAGAATAACTATATATTGCTAATAAATTTATTGAAAATAATGCAATATTTGGTCTTGTATTATTAGCAAGATACATAAGTGCACCAATTGCACTAAGATATGGTACTTTAGGACCAAGTAGTTCTTCATTATCATCTCGAGGTCGAAATATATCTATCCTCACATCTAGTGAATGAACTTCCATTGGAATGTCCAATGGATGTGCTTTGTCCATATAAAACCTTTTAAAAAAAAATTATGTATAAGTTGACTGGTGAACAATTATCCTATCTGCTAAATGCTCAATTTGTAAGCCAAGACAATCTCTTTTTTCTCAAGATCTTTCATCTAAAATTCTTTCATCTAAAATTCTTTCTTAAGATATTTTATTGCCTTTGAAAGCTGTTCAAGAGTTCCAATTATATTTAAATCATCAACATATATAGCTATAATAACGAATCCTGGTTGTGATCTCTTTATAAAAATACATGGACATATTGAATTGTTTTTATATCTTTCTTTCAACAAATATCCACTCAGACGATTGTACCACATTCATCCTGATTGTTTCAATCCATATAATGATCTCTATAACTTTATTTAATACAATTCCTAGGAATTTGATTTTTATATTTCAGGTACCTTAAATTCTTTTGGGATTCTCATATAAATATCATTATTAAAAGATCCATATAAATACGTTGTGACTACATCCATAAGATACATATCTGGATTTTCATCCACAGTCAGACCAATTAAATATCTTTGTGTAATTGCATGCACCACTGGAGAATATGTCTCCTCATAATCAATACTAGGTCTTTGTGAGAAACCTTGTGCAACTAGTCTTGCTTTATATCTTGTGATCACATTATTTTTGTTTCTTTTCTCACAAATACTCATTTGTATCCTACAGGTTTGACACCTTCCGGTATTTGGACTACTGGTCTAAAAACCTGACGTTTTGAAAATAAGTTTAATTTTGCCTCGATTACTTCTTTCCACTGAAGCCAATCCTTTCTATGTCAACATTCTTCAATAGATTTTGGTTCAAGATCCTCATTTTCAGATATAATATCAATAGCAATATTATATGCAAAAATGTTGTCAATAACTACATGAGTTCGGTTCCTTCTTTTTCCTGTCATGACGTAGTTTATTGAAATCTCATTATTATCTTTAGGTATTTCACCTTCCTCACTAGTCATGTCAAGGATTTTTTCATGGGTATTTATATCCTCAACCAAGTCTTTTTTACTATTAATTATTTTTCTTTTTCTGAGGATTTTTTTATCTTTGGAACCCACTCGTCTACCTTCCTCACTAGTCATGTCAAGGATTTCTTCCTAGGTATTTTATCCCCAACCAAGTCTTTTTTACTATTAATTATTTTTTCTTTTTCGAGGATTTTTATCTTTGAAACCTACTAGCCTACCATGCTTCTAGTCTAGTCTAGACTCATTAGTAACAACTTGCTATGTTAGGATGTCAATTTTTTATGGAACATTTGCACTAGTATATGTAATTTAGTTACTTTCTTTGCATCTATAAATGCATCTAGGAACTAATTTTTTGTATTTTGCAAATGAATTATCTTCTGAATTTCAAGTTCACATTGATCTATATGGGGATCCAAATGAGACAATAATGATGCATTCCATGCGATTTCATTTTCCAACTTCATAATTTCTCCATCTAATGTTGGAAAATTTGTCTCGTTAAAATGAAAATCAACAAATCGTGAAGTAAATATATCACCTGTTAGGGGTTCAAGATATTTAATAATTGGTGGAGAAGCATATCCAACATATATTCCTAACCTTCTTTGAGAACCCATCTTAATACGTTGTGGTGGAGCAATTGGAACATATACTGCACATCCAGAAATTCTCATATGGGAAATATTTGGCTCATGGCCATAAGTTAATTGTAATGATGAGTACTTATGATAAGATACTAGCATAATGCGTACAAGTGACGCTGCATGCAAAATAGCATGCTCCATACAGATGTAAGAAGCTTAGCTCTCATAGGTAATGGCCTTACAATTAATTGCAAATGTTTTATTAATGTTTCTACTAAACCATTTTGTGCATGAACATGAGCTACAGGATGTTCAACACTTATCCCAATTGGCATACAATAATTATCAAAAGCTTGGGATGTAAATGCACCAGCATTGTCAAGACGAATGGTTTTAATTGTATAATCAAAAAATTGTGCTCTTAACTTAATTATTTGAGCGAGTAATCAAATGCAAGATTTTGACTTAATAATAAGCACGCATGTGACCATCTACTAAATGTATCTATTAATACCATAAAATATCTAAATGGTCCACTTGGTAGGTTAATAGGTTCACATATATCACAATGAATTCGTTTTAAAAATACAGGTGATTCAGTCCCCACTTTGACTGGTGAAGTCTGATGATTAATTTTTCTTGAGAGCAAGTATCACATGAAAATTCATTAGAATGAAGAATCTTCCGGCACTTCAATGAACGTTCATTTTAATTCTCAATAATCCTTCTCATCATTATGATTTTGGATGATTCAATCGGTCATGCCAAATTGTAAATATATCTGGATTCATGAACTTCAGTGTTGCATATGTTCATTGTTACATATGTTTCAATTACTTATATATGAGTATAATTTAATCCAGAAAATAAAACAGAAAACTCTTCCAGTATATGTTTTCCATATGGGACAGTAAATATGATATAAAGATACTTCATATTATTCTTTCTATCAGTTTCAATATGATAACCATTGTAATGTATATCTTTAAAACCAAGTAAATTTCTCTTCGATTGACTAGAAAACAACGCATTGTACTCAATTGTAAATTTTGTTTCTTTAGGCAAAATAATATTTACTTTTCCAAACCCTTCAATTAGGTTTGCAGAACCTGATATTATATTGACTTTTACTTCTAACATTGTCAATTTGGAAAAAAAAAATTTACTTGTAAGTATTTTATGTGTAGTTGCACTGTCTGCTAGACATAGATCTTCTTTACTCATTTTTAGTCACCCAACATATGAAAATAATCTAGATTTCTTCACTAAAAAAAAATAATTACAATAAGAAAAACAACATTTGAATATACAAAGGTTAACATCTACTAACAGGAAAAGAAACATGGAGATGAATAAAAAAAAATAACTTTTAAGTCTGGATATTTTCAAAGTCAAAAGAAACACTTGATGATCCATCAATTCTGTCGATTTTCTCTTTAGAAGATTTAAAGAAGTCCGCCACATCCAAATTTGTCATATGAGATGGGTCAAATATGTCATTATCCTGGTATGCAAAATTTGCTTCCACATATTTTTCTTTTTCCTTCAGAGATGCTTGATATAGATCAACTAAGTATTTTGAAGTACGACAAGTAAGTGACCAATACTCAGTCATTCCGCATCGGAAGCATTTATTTTCAACACTTTTTAAACTCTTATCTTGTTGAGCTTTTCCTTTGTGGTCGTCATTTTGAGTGGTTCTTTGGAAATTTGAATGATTAGAACGATCATCACGAAAATAATAATTATTTCTTCCTTTGCCACGATCATGACCTCAACCACGACCACGACCTAGATCACGATTATTAAATTCACAAAATTCACTTCAGGGAATGATATCATTCTGGTTGGTCAAGATTCATGATTTTTCATCAATAACTTGTTAGACATGAAATTAGTTCAGAATATTGTTTAAAACCTTTCTCTTGATATTGTTGCTGCAAGAGCATATTCGAGGCATGAAATGTAGAAAATGTCATCTCTAACATATCAACATCAGTAATTTTTTTCCACATAACAACAAGTTTGAACTAATTTTAAATAATGCGGAGTTGTAATTAGTTACTGATTTGAAATTTTGTAGCCTCAAGTGCATCCACTCATAACGAGCTTTAGGAAGAAAATTGTTTTCTGAGGATCACATTTTTATGGCATCCAGGTGTATTTTGGCATCAAGCACTGATGACAAATAATTATTGTCATTAATATCAAAGGCAAAAAATTCTAATTTTGTGAGATTTGTCATGACAGCACTATCATAAATTATTTTATTTATATTAGAAATTTAATAGATATTAAATATGCAAAATAACGTTAAATTTATTAATTATAACAAAAAGGAAAAAACTGACATACCTTTAGTTCCTACCTTTAGTAGGGAAAATAATAGAAGTTCGTGCTAATAACGTGTTGTGAACTTAAGGAACATAATGAGAACATGAATACCAATAAAATATAATATTGAAGTAAATAGAATATAATAAATAAATTAAACATAATATATAAATAAGCAAAATAAAACAAATTAACAAAATATAAAATAAGAAAATTTTCTAAATTCTCCACTTTCTCAAATTTTCATAGAATTTATCCAATGTGTGTACAAAGCCCACCAAATATTACTATTTATAGGCAAATTGGCAAGTAGGAGGTAGATTACACGGATACTAGCAATGTGTAATGTTGAGACACATAGATAACACTTTGAAAAATAGGAGCGTGACACATGGTCAATGGACACTAAACATGAGGGTCTAATGGACATCTATTATCAAAATATTTATAATAAATATATAATTTTTTTTATAAAATTTAGTACTAAAATATAAATTTTAAAAATTCATCGACCAAAATAGAATTAAGCTACAAATTTAGAATAATATTAAAGTTTCATATACTAAAATTTGATTTATAAAAGTTCAACTTATTAGTTATCATAAAATTAGTGAAAAGACATTGAAGAGTTAAAAAGGAATGAAGTAACAAAATATATATAATATTGTTTTACATCTCTTTTTTTTTTCTTTTTCTTTTTTAAGAAGTCCAAAATTTATAATTTAATAGTGAAAAAAGTTCTAAATTAATTAAATTGAAAACCATAATTCAAAAAGTCAGTTATAATTTAGTCGTTACATAAAAAGATTCTATAACAATTTAATCCTCTCAATATGGACAAATTAATAATTGTAATTTAAAACCTATAACGATTTAGTTCTTAAATTTTAGTAAATTATAATATAATTTCATCCTTACGTAAAAATTGTCATCAAAATAAAATATCGACGTTCGATAAAAAATAATTACGTACATATATACAATTTCTTTTGGTAAAGAATACATAAAAAATTGATTCCATGGTAAAACCTAATTAACATATATTATTTTGAAATACATGCATGGACACCATTACCATATCTAACAATATATTTTTTGAATATCAAGATTGCAAGAATATACGAAGAAGTATATGTTAATTGTTATTAAGTAAAACTCACTTTGGTATATTAAACATTATATGTTAAAGTGTAATCTAATAATCTTTTTTTAAAAAAATTACATTTTTAATGCTTATGTCACCTCTTTCTTAAGGTTTACTTAACAATAATTGAAAACTTAATATAAAAACTCAAACTATAGATACAAGCACTAGAGACATAGAACAATGTACGATAGAATCAAAACTTTATAAGAGGGGCACAGGAATTAAATCTATATTTTAGGATAGAAAAAGATTTTTTTTTTCAATTTTTAATAATGGAACATAGAAAAAAAAACATAAAGTAGAGACAAGTAGGTACAATTTAAGAAATTAAAAAATGTCTGCTCTATGCATTGCACCCGACAAATATCCCATCTTCATGCTTTCAATAAACATTTACAAATTATACACACAAAAAAACTATAAATAAAGTTCTATTTGTGACCATTATTATTACATTTCACATGTTTTTTGTTATATTTTCTTCCCAACCATTCTTTCTTTATCATTGAAATTGGACTTTGATATATTCTAATTTGTTTTAGGTTTCTTTGGAAATAATATAGAGAAGTGAATAAACCAACATTTAAATAAGTTTGTGCAAAAGTTAATGGATGGAATTGTTGAAATGTCTTAAACGGTTATTTAGTACTCCGAATGATCGGGCACGAAAGTCTCACCGAATATGTTATTTACGATTTTGGTTTTAGGGTTTCAAGAGGCACCTTATATAAACCTTCTAATTGCATCGGTGCTTCTATATCTGTATTATCAAATATTTTTTCCAATAATAAAATTTTTCTATCTTTTGTGGACGTAGCTAACACATTGTTAATAAATCATGTAGATATCTTTGACGTTCTTTACTGTTTATGTTTTTTACTTATCAATTTCGTTTCTATCATAACATGAATACATTATACTTTTGAGTATATAAAATAGAATATACATATATCTTGTGCAGGAAAGAAGTGGGATTTGTTGCACCTTCTAAGCAAAACCTAATCTATAAATCTACTAAAAAATGAGTCACAATTTTTTTTTATAAGAATATTCATTTTTTTTTCATATAAAAATATAAAACATGTGAATCTATAACTAATTAGGTGTAGAATATTCAAAATTTATTTTTCATTCCAATAAGGAAGAATATTTTAAATAATGCTCTAATTATTGAAGAAATTATGAAGAAGAAAAGATAGGCAATTAGGTTATATCAATAAATGAATTGTATAAATCCTAAAAAAAATAATAAAATAAAAAATCTCATCTTCATTATTGTCTTAATATGTAATAATTTCCCACGTTTTTTCCTTTTGTTTCTATTTAGATTTTGTGGACAGTTTCCTTAATATTAGTAATTTGATTGGGGAACCACTATTGGAATGACTATTAAATTGAACATAAATAATAGGATCCGAAGAAATTTAATTTCATTTAAGATAAATAAATATGGCCAAAAAGATAATATTAGTCTCACCACACGTGATAAGCATGTGAAAAGTTTGACATTTGTCTATTATTATATAAGTTTTATATTTGTAATAATTTAGGTCCCGTTTGGTAACTATCTGGTTTTTTATTTTTGTTTTTAAAAATTAAACTTATAAACACTACTTCCATCCTCAAATTTATACTTTTGTTATCTATTTTTTTACCAATGATTTAAAAAATCAAGCCAATTTTTTAAAACTTAAGAAATAGCGTTTTTTATTTTATTTTAGAATTTAGTTAAGAATTCAACTATTATACTTAAGAAAGATGTAAATCATTAAGGAAATAGGTCTAATTTTCAAAAATCAAAAATAAAAAACAAAATGGTTACCAAATGAGGTCTTAGTTCTTGAATTTGAACAACTTAAGGTATGTTTGGAATACATTTTCAAGTGTTTAATTTTTTAAAAAATCATTTTGGAAGAAATTTAAGTGTTTGGTAACTACTCAAAATAGTTTTTCAAGTGTATTTTAATCCGTCTTTATCAAAAGTATTTAAATAAAAATCAGTTTTTTAAAAAAATACTTTTTTCTCACATCAATCCAAATATAGACCTTTAATCCATACCGTGAAAAACTTTATCAAATTAAGTTTCAATGGTTGAAATCTTGTAGTCTACAATTGAATATATTTGGTCTCTATTATCTAATCAATTGTTCCATATATATATAAAAGGAGCTCATTTTTAAGATGATAATTTTCATGACATGGGCTAAATCTCTCAAATTTTAAAATACATAAACTAAATTATTACATATTAAGATTTATACTAAATCGTTACAAAGTAAAATTTATAGATTAAATTATTACTTGTACAATAATCTCATAGATCCAAAATATTTTTTAACCTACATTATAAAGTGTATTAGTTCCTACCCATATATATTGTATCAAAATCAATATTTAGTTTCGTAATTATTTAAATATTATTTATCTTTCAAAAAAAAATTAAATATTATTTAATAATAGTTTAGACATGATGCATCTTTTATTCATTTACAAGGTACTTAAAATAGGTCAAAGTGTCGGGTTACAAAATGTATTTTAGATTTTTAATAGGAGTAAAATAAAATTCTTTTGTACTATATGTCACAGTAAGTTAGTTGAGAGGATCTTATGTTGACAAATCACTGAAAAAGACATTCAAAATAGGTTTTTGATTAAGTATTTTTTTTCTAATTATGGATTAATTTTTTTAGTACAATTGAGATAAGGAGATTCGAATCACAAATTTCGTGGTTATTATCATTCATATGCTAATTGAATTATGCTAGGTTTGACAATTGTGAATTGAAATTGAATCATTGATTTTTGACATAAATTTAAATATCTTTGATTTTGAAATAAAATTCAATATCTTATCTTTTCAACTATATTCAGACGATTAACCTAACAGATACAACGAAAACAATTTTTTAACTAAAAAGAAAGAGAAGACTTTTATTTATTTTTCTATTTTGAGAAATTGGAAGAGGCTCAAGTAATTCTAAGTTTTCAACATTAAAAATTTCTTTTTAAGACATATTAAAACGTTGATAATGTATAATAATAATAATTGAAATTTTCAAAGCTAGAAAAGAAAGCACAAAGACTTGATAGGACAAATGTATTTTATTTTCAATCTTCAAAATAAATCAAGAAAAAATTTATTCCTTTCCCCAACCCAACATCGCTTTAATTAAATAGACAAACCCTTGACTCAATACTTATTTATTAAAATTATCTATTAGAGTTAGAAAAATTTGGATAAATATCCATTTATATCCCTAAATTTTGGGAGTTATATCAATTTAAATGTTAAGTTAAGAATTGTATCAATCTAAACCTTAAACTTTGGGGATTGTATCAATTTAAATCCTAAACTAATAATTATATCAATTTAAACTCTGAACTTTCATAAGTGTATCAATTTAAATCCTGAACTTTCATAAATATATCAATTTAAATCTTAAACGTTCATAGGTATATCCAAATAAAACATAATAGAGATTTAAGTTGATACAATTATGAAAGTTCAAGGTTTAAATTGATATATTTATTAGTTTGAAATTTTAATTGATACAATTTCCAAAGTTTAGAGTTTAAATTGATACAACATCCTTAGAATTCGAATGGATGGTTTTATATCTATTACATGTTCTTCCTTTTGAATTTGATATAAATTGATATTTACCCTAATTATTTTTAAAACCTAATTTGACTGAGTAAATATAGTGTTTTCTATACACAAGGAAATTTGAGAGACAGGTGTCAGACATATATTAAAATTAGAAAATTTAGAAAAGTATTATATTATATTTAGTGTCCAAAAATTCCAAACACCCAATCTGACGGCTGGATTGTCTTTGACTTTCCTTGCCTTATATGTTTGGCATTTAAAATATTTATTTAAAAAAAAAAAAAAGAAAATAAAGACAATTAAGAATTAAAGATTGAAATTCAAATTCAAGGTTTTTATTTTTATTTTATTTTATTTTGTGAGGATTTATTCATATTGCCGTTCAAGAAGAAAAATGTCTATTATCTTAGAAAAGATTAGATTATATTTTTGTGTTGAACATTATATAAAAGTACAGAAAATTGAATATTACATATGGAACATTATGTCGTTTGTCACAAAAAATTATTACCTACGTGGGTGACAACTAAAAACTTCCAATATTTTTAATTAGTAAATATAAAGATGGTTAAATTACTATTTTCCTCTCTATATTTTCACGGTTCTATTTTACTCTATGTATTTTTTAACAGTATGCATTTTCATGATGAAAAATAATAATAATTATTATTATTTTGTCAAAGTCGGATACAAATTGTATAACAACAATTTTAAATAATAACAAATATAGAAAAATCTATCCTATTACAAACGATAAATATGGTTTATCACTAATTTTATTATATCTATAAATTATCACGACAAATAAAAAATGTATTGGATAGGTTTTGAAAGTGAAAAGTAAATCTAATAACAAATACATAAATACAAATGTGAATAAAGGGCCAAAACTAAGGTTTAAAATTATAATATAAAGTTCACTCAGTCAACACAAAAATCTTAATTTTCCAACATTAACAAAAAGAAAAAAAAAATCCAAGTTCAAGCACCCTAAAAAATCAACAATCCTTTGAAAAAAAAAAAAAAGGTGGCTTTTATAATTAAATTAATCAAGTCCGTTAGAGATCTAACCGAAAGAATAATTGCAGCATTAGAAAATTACCTATTCAGAAGAAAAAAAATACATATTCTTATAACTATTTTAATTGAACTCATATCTTAATGAAAATAATTAGCATGTGCTAAGGTTCGAAGTATAATTTTGAATAGTAAAATTGAATTTTTAATTTGATTAATCCTAAGTTGAATTATTAATGGCGCCGTTATAATATGATTAGCAACGTAGTTTATGTAGTTAATTAAAGTGGTTTTTGGAAGTGTTTGAGTTTTAAAGTAAAATTAGAATCTGAATCAATATTGTTTAGAGAAAAAGAATCTTTATTGAAGTTTGGCCACCTCATACACTTCAATGGATTTGCTGGTTGTGTGTGAGAGAAAAATAATGAAATTTTAATTTGTAACCTTTTTTCTTTAGCATTTGGCATCATATGTCTAGCAGTAATATGATTATTGACATAAAGATGAACATCAATTATTTCATCCAAATTCTCACCAAAAAAAAAAAAAAAAAAAACCCTCTAATCATCAATCAAAGCCTAAAGTCCATTCATTAATTTTCATTAAAATAAACCGTTTTATTCGTGATTAACCTTTTAACACCCACATCTAACTCGTGAATCAAGTTTGAGATAATAATTATTATTCCAAATACCATCAATTATTCAATCTCCAACCTTGCAATTGTTCAACTAGAATAAAAATTTCTAATTGACCATCATAGATTGAACCAATAACCTTTTAGTCTTTTATTAAGGTCATGGCCGCTATTTACTATTAGGTTAATCCATGTTGGTTTTTTACAAGAAATAGTTCAAACCCTAAATTTAGTATGAAAGCAACCGATCTTGATCTTTAGACTTAGAAATACACAAATTTAGATTAAAGGATAGCTCGGAGGGTTCACATGTTGCAACCACAAATTTAAGAAAGGGGTAGGGCCAAAAAGAAATTAATAAGTTGCATTATTATGAAATATGAGGTAGCTAAAAAGTCCTCCCCCAAAAATTCTTAAACTTAGAAACACTCTCTCCTAATTACTTAAAATATTTTTTTTTAAAAAAAGTTTGGCAAAATGTCACCAAATCAAATATATTGTAATGTCCCATTTGATTTGAATGAGATTAGAATTGAGATCCCAATTTCTCCAATAATTGTCACTTTTCTTTTCCTTTTTTTCCTTTTCCCTTATCAAAATCAATATCTCCAAAATTGCTATTCTTGGTCCCTCGTATTAATTCATTTTACTATTTTTGGCCCCGCATTTCTCTAAAATTTCAGAAATGATCACCATTAATTTAATATTTACACTTTGCACTAATTACATACGTCATTTCTTTTCATTCCATAAATTATCAAGAAGCAATCAGAAAATTATAATTAATAATAATCATAATAATAATGTGCAAATATTCTTCAATTTCAGCTTCAGCTTCTAAGTTTTTTTTTAATATATATCTTTTTTCGGATTTGGATTTTCAATTCGAAATTCGAAAAATGAGAGGAAAAAAAAAGAGATTCAAATTCAACCTCTGTGTAACGGAGACCGTTCCGTGAGAACAGATTTGGAAATCTTAGATTGCCGGAATACTTTGATCGGACTGGGAAAGTACCATGCCTTAGCCTTCACCGGCGGTCGGACCAATCTCCCACCGGAATCCGCAACCGCAACCGATCTCGACCGGATCATCAACTTCCGTCTCATCGCCTCTTCAATTTCCGCTACTTCCTTCGCTCTCCGTCTGAAATCAATTTCCACCACCGCTTCGGTTCTTCCGCCATCGTGACTCTTCTTACTCTTCGACCTGAAAATCGACCAAAACGACGACGCTCTAGCACTATTACCAGACG
This sequence comes from Benincasa hispida, assembly GCF_009727055.1. NCBI lineage: Eukaryota > Viridiplantae > Streptophyta > Magnoliopsida > Cucurbitales > Cucurbitaceae > Benincasa > Benincasa hispida. The sequence goes on along the minus strand of NC_052359.1, from coordinate 495,461 downwards.
AGGAACAATCATCAACAGCATCATCAACAAATCGCGATCTCGATCGCAGAAACGGAATCGCAGCAAGAGAGCGAGAGCGACGGAAAGCCGGCTCGCCGTCGATGAGATTAGAGAGACGACCGACGGATCCGAGGTCGGCGGAGGAGAAACGAGAGAAAGAAGAAGAAGACGAAGAAGAAGAAGAAGTGGTAGTAGTAGTGGTGGTGGCGCAACAGTTACAGGGGCGGACGTTGGCGCAATCAGGACAGAGGGTGACGAGACGGTCACGGAGGCAGAGAGGACAGATTCCGATCCTCCGCCGTTTGGAGGGGTGTTTTGGACATTTCCATAGGTCATCTTCATCACCATAGAACGCCATTTTCTTCTTCAGAGTGATGAAATTTTGAGTAGTCGCTTTTGAAATCTCTGGGTTTCGAGTTTCTCTCTGTTTCTTACTTTGCAAAAACAAATGGCTATGGCTTTTTTCACATAGCCTGAAACTTTATAAAGCTTCGACATGTTAGTGGGGACAATTTAACTATGGTTAGTTTTTAACTAACCCTGGTTCATGTCATCTGGTTAGCCGTTTGGCCTTCTTCTTTATTTCCTTCATTGCTCTAAGAACTAAAACGTCGCCGTTTTGATCTCTGAGCCCCCTAACAAAACGTCCATTGGGTAGATTAATGACATTAAAATAAATAAATAAGAGTTAAAATAGAAGATTAGTTATACTGTAGCTCAATTTGTTAATGCATATTTTATTATGGTATAGTTAAGGAGTCGGGGAATCGAACGTTCTACCTTTAAAAAATTAGGTCATGTCAATTACGGTTGAGTTAAGTGTTTTCGTAAATTTTGAAATGGTTGATAATGCATTTATTATGTCTGAAATTATTTTGAAACATGCTTTTAATTATTTTTCAAATTTTATTTTAATCTCATTAAAATTCGTGTTGTATTTTAAATGATTAAAAAGTTTTATTTCTAAAGTGATTTTAGATATGGTAAAAGTGATTTTGAACTATTTCAAATTCACTCACAAACAATATTTTTAATCCTTCTTGAACTTTGAAAAGTCTTTACTATGGTTTCGTTTGGCAACTTTGGTTTTTTATTTTTTTTTTTGTTTTTGAAAATTAAAGTTTGTTTCTCTTAGTTCTTACTCATAGTTTTCATATTTCATTTGTAAACATTTGATATCTTAGCTAATTTCAAAAAATAAAAACAAGTTTTTGAAAACTTATACTTTTTGTTAGTTTTCAAATTTTGGTTTTGATTTTGAAAACATTCCTAGAATGTAGATAACATAACATATAAAGTAATAGATGGAATGAGTCTTTATAGGCTTAGTTTTCAAAAATAAAAAATTAAATGATTACTAAAGGGATCATATTTCCAAGTTTATATTAATAATTATTTGAAACTTAATAATATTTAATAAGGTCTCTAAGTTTCCTTAAGCTTGTTAAAGTTTCAATTGGGGTGCTTTATATGAATTTGACCTTTTGAGCTTATATTTAACAAATTTATGAAATTTAAAAAATGTTAAATATAACAAACCTAACCAATTCAAGGTCTAAAGTTTAGAGTTTAGGATTTTTAAAAATCATTGTTTCGTAGATTTATTAGACACAACCCGTTACAATTGGATTATACTTGTGATATATCTTCAAATTAATCACAAACTTAGATCTAGTTTGGGTCTATTTAGCCCTTCACTTAATCTAGATTCAATTTTGTTTTAATGAGTTTCTTTGGTCTATTGTACTCTTTTTGTACCCATTTTGTCTTAGAAGGGTTTTTGGTTCTACTAGTACAATCTTTTTAAACAATATTGGTATACCTCCTATAGATTGGCTTGTTCCCTATTTGGAAGAAGGATGTGACTTCTTAACCACAATCATTTCTATCTTGCTAATAGTTTACATATTCTTTGTTTTTACTATGGATTGTCCTAAAGAAAAAAGAGATTTACTTGGGTTAGGTGTAGTTTGTAGACTTTTTGCAGCTTTCTAAACTACTTTTTAGGTTAATAGGTTTCATGTCGTGTAAATTTGAACTTGCTTAATTGATCATCTTATTAATACTATTTCATTATGACCTTTTTATTAGACTTGACAAACATGATTAAACATAACGTAACAAATAGCACGTGCGACACCAATTATAAAGAATGAAATGTCGTCGATTTTTTTCGTTTGTGTATTTCTTATCAAACTACTTTGCTCTCTTATGTCGTAGTGCACTGAATCATCACTCATTTATTTAAACGTTATTTGATAATCATTTGATTTTTAATTTTTTAAAAATAAAACTTATAAACATTATTTCCACCTGTAAATTTCTTTGTTTTGTTATTAAATATTTTAAAAAATCAAGTTAAATTTTATAAATAAAAAAAAACAAATAATTTCTTTTTTTTAGAATTTAACTAAGAATATTGAAGTATTTCTTCACAGATAAAAATTTCAAAAAAAAAAAAAAAAAGCCGTTACGGAATCTTAATAAGCATATCACGTCAATATTTAAGTAATAGTGTTATGAAATAGTTGAAATCAGAAATTCCAAGAAAAAATTAAAATTTTTTTTTTTTTTTTTTTTTTTTTTTTTGTGCCTTTTCAGTAAAAGAAGAATTAAAAAGTTTTGAAAATTCTAAAACTAATATAGACACATTCAATAAAGTTGAAGCCTAAATTTGTAATTTAATTTAATTTTTCTTCGTAGCCCATTCCCCTATGCAATATTTCATCTTTACTTTATTTTTTTTCCTTTTAATTTTTGTTTGTGTCCTTTTACGACGAGCGTTTTAATGTTTGTGCATTTTTGGTCATTTAGAGAGGCGAAAATGATTGTAAGCTTAAAAAATCTAATATATATATTCTTGTAAGTTTTTATTATGGGAATAAATTACCCTCAAATATATCTTATGCCAATTAAAAGTTTCCTTTTATTTTCGTTTTTTGAGATAAAATTAATGGTTTCCTTTCACCTAAATGGTTCTATTTCATTTTAGTTTCTGTTTTTTTCAATAAACATAATAAAATTATAATTACTATTATCATTGTAATGTCTATATAATAGTAGATTAGTTGGAAACAGCTAATTGATTTTATTTTAGAAAAAAATCATTTAAATGCGTTTGGATTAAATTGAGAATTTTTTTTTTTAAAAAAATTATTTTTATTTAAATACTTTTGATAAAAAAAAGTGATTAAAATAATAGTTGCCAAACATTTTTTTTTCTAGAATGATTTATTTTTTAAATTAAACACAAGAAAATGTATTTCAAACACACCTCTAATCACTTATTTTCTTAAATAATTTGTATGCATATATATTTCAAATCTTCCAAAGCTAGACACAGTAATATTTCTCATGTTTCTTTTTTCAAACGATTTAATAAGTTTGTTCTAATAAAATAAAAACAAAGAATCAATACCATAGATAAACAAAATAAACAGAAAAAGAAAATATTGATTATAAAAAAATTATTCTAAAAGATAAATAGCCAGATAAGGCAATAATAATTTTGTTATGTTTAGAAAACATTTAAATTCATGCCAAATTCTAAAATACAAGAAGATAATTATTTTAAAATGATAAAACTTGTGAAAATATCTTCAAGTATGATAAAATATCATTATTTATCATTGCTAAATTGCGAGAGACTAGAATAGATATCTATCGCGGTCTATCACGGATAGATAGTGAAATTTTGCTATATTTATAGATAAGTTGGCTCAATTTCAATTCCTTTATTTGAAAATAATCCATGTAAAAATGATTTAATTTTTAAACACCAAAACGAAGTTTAGGTGTTGTGTGTTTATATTTGGTTCTTGATTTTTTGTTTTGAAAATTAGCTTAAACACTAATTTCATCTTATTGTATATTTTGTTGTTCACTTTCTATTAATGTTTTAAAAAACCAAGTTTAGTTTTGAAAAAAACAAAAAAATCAAAGAGTTATTTTTGTTTTTATAATTTGACTAGAAATTCAAAAGTTTCTTTGAAAATTATGATTGATAAATTACCATAAAGTAAAGTGAGCCATCATAACATAACTATATTGACATATATAAAGTGTATTAGTAGCTACGAGATTTGTGGTTCGAATGTCCAATCCACCTAATATATTAAAAAAAGAAAAGAAAAATCAAGCGTAAAGATAATGAAATGATAATAATATATACCTATGTTCATAATTTAGTCATAGACCAAAAAAAAGGAAAAAAAAATTAAACAAACATTGTTTGTATTGTATCATTCCCCTATCAAATAATTTATAGAAGAAAATATAATTGCAAGAGCCAAAATAATTGTTATATTGAAAGTTTATAAACTATAAATAATACAGCACACAAACAAATTAAGATTTAAAGCTTTATATATCATTCTAAATATTCTTGGATTCAAATTCTGGTTTAGTCTTCAAGCTCATAATTTTTTTTTCCTTTCATAGTATGTTCAAGCTTTAGTCTTATTACTTTGATCTTATTCTATTTTTGTTTATATAATTTATATTCATTTAAAAGTGTATACTAAACCATATATATTTAGTATGTAGAATTAATATATATCCCATTAAATACAATAAAGATCAAGTTTAAATTCTATTTTGGTTTCAATATCTTTTGTTGTTGGATGTGATTAATCTAATTTCAAAATATCGTTTTTAAAACTGTTTTTAGGTTGGTTATTTTGAATGACAAAACTATTGAAAATATTTTTAAGTATAGAAAAATGTCATTGTTTATCATACTGTGATTAACTTCTATCTCTAAGGAGTAGACCGTGATATGAAGTCTAGCACAGTCTATCATTGATAAACAATAAAATTTTGCTATATTTGTAAATAAGACTCATACAATCATTTTTTTTACGCCTTTATTTTAGCCTTATATTTTTTTTTTCCTTTTTCTTTCTTTTTGATAATTATCCATTTTTGTCCCTATAGTTTTAGGAATCAGATTTAACTCCATTCACAATTTTAATGAAACTTTTATAAATGAATCAATTTAAATCATGATTAATTTTTTTTTGTAGTACAACAACTAAGAATAGAGGATTTGAAAGTATATTTTATGTCCATTGAGCTATGCTCAACATTAATTTATTACTATATTTCCACTGAATTAATTTTTTTTTCTAGGTTTTGTTAATCCCATGCATTTGAAATATGCACGAATGGTTTCAATTTTTTTTAGTACACAGTAATGAATTTAAAATAAAATTTTAACGAATCGTTTAAATTGATTCATTTGTTAACGATACTACGTCGTATTGGAGGAAGAGAGACAGTTAGGGTTGGAGGGAAAAAGAAACGGGCACGGGAACTGAGATGACCGTAAGGGAATGAAACGGATTAGGCCCCACAAAGTAAAAATCTTGACCGTCAAAAACGGATCGGACTCTGACTCGAGTCGTGACCGAGTCGGATTCAGTCATTCTTATCGGAGAGTCGTTCGGGTGTTGCATTCATTTACCAAACTCCCTCATATCTCGCACCAATATTTTTATTTTTGGTATTTAATGTTTTTTTTATTATTATTATTGAAGGACTAATTAATACATAAAATAATAATAATAATAATAATAGAAAAAATTTCAAGCAATTTCCATTTTTATTCTCACATTTCTTTTCGTTGACTCAGTCCTTAAAAGTTTCAAATGTTTTGTTTTTGTTCTCCGACGTTACCTATAAATTTGTTTTTTCTTTTTCTAATTAATTGTCCACTTAGTGTATTTAATTGATAGACATTTTGCGCGAATTATGGAGTTGTGTATATTAAAATTACAAACTGAAATTTGAAAATGGTTGTCTTTGTTTGTTTGGCAATCTTTTTATTTTTCATTTTTAAAAATTAAAATTATAAATACATTCTCTACTTATATTTCTACCAAATAAATTCATTTTTTTAAAAAAAAAACTAAAAAAATATCTTCTTGAAAATGTGTTTTGTGTTTTAAGATTTGGCTAAGTTAGATGTTGAAGAAAACAAGCATAATTTTCATATATTAAAAATAAAAGATTAAATAATATATTTAATAAGAACTTCTAGTAGTTAAATAAGAACTTCTAGTAGCATAATATATTTATCAAATGAAGCCTTATTTAGTAGTTAAATAAGAACTTCTAGGAGTAATATGAAAAAACAAATTTTGCATATAAAAACTCAACAAAAGAAAGAGTTGTTTTGAAGGTAAATTTAATTTAGAAACAAAATCTCGATTTTTTAAAAATAAATTTTTATGTCTACGTGCTTGTTTTTTTTTAAAAAAAAATAAAATTAAAACATAGAACAAACAAACATATTAAGTGGTATTAAAACTGCATGGTGAAAATATTTTAAAGTAGCAAAATGTCATTATATATCAGCGATAGACTGCAATAGACATCTATCATTGATATCGATAGATGTTGATAGCACTGACTCTGCAATCTATCACCGATAGACAATGATATTTTATTATATTTGTAAATAAGTTGGCTCATTTTCTTTTATTTAAAAATAGTCATATATAGAAAAAAAAAAAAGAAAAGAAAATAAAAGAAAGTTATGGCACTAGTATATTTATCTTATATATATTATATATATATATAAAAGTTTTGAAATATTTTTTAATGATAAATTCACCAAACAAATATATATTGATTTTCATTTTATGCAATGAATCTAAAAGCAAAGAAATGAATTTAAATATCATACTATAGAGATTTTAAACATCAACTTTGATTCATGTAGTCTAAAATATCAATTTCGATTCTAAGTTTAAAAATGGACGGGTTTGACCTATTTTAATTTTTTTTAAGTGGAAATAATGGAACGAGGTTTTTTTTTTTTTTTTTTTTTAAATAGAAATAGTGGATTATATTGATCAAGGCAAGTTTAAGCAATAGACAGGTGAGGCGATCACCTAAGGCCCCATTTTAGAAAGAACTCATATTTATTATTTTTCATAAAAATTTTCTTATAATATTGAAAATACAAACTACTAAAAAAATTAATAATGAATGAGTTCAAACTCTCCCAATTTTGATGGACCGATATTTCAAATTTATTAATCTTTTATCTTTTTATTCATAAGTTTACACTATGAGAGTTGAAGACCTTTCATATTTTATTTATTTATTTTTTCAAAACTAAAACCAGTTCCCCTCATAAATATATTACGGTTATATTAGTTTCAAGTTGAATTCCTCCCTCTTTCTAAATTTCTCTGAACTCTTATATTTTCATCGATATTTTGATTTCATGAGTCCAAGTTTGATTATCAATTGTTAACACAGAAAACATTTTCTCAACTTAATCCAATTGTTTCAAAGTTCCAGGTTTTTTCGTTCAAATTCTTTTATTTTTGATTTTTTAAAAAAATATTTTATATTATTGATTGTTCAATACCTTAACATCTAAGATTTGTTTACATGCATACTTAGAATATCAATATGTCTACTGGAAATATGAATCTGGATATAAAAAGATCAAGAAGAAAAGAAAAGTAGAAAAATTAATTGAATCTAAAAAAAAGGTGCTCTTGATAAATTTGTTATTGGAAATAAAAGTAATAATATTGATGAAGTAATAGAAGAAATGATAGGTAGACAAATCGAAAGATGAAACAAAATAGTAGATAATTATGTGGTTGAAAATGAAGCATGTAATCAAATAAACTTGAATAGAAAAAACTAGAGAGCGAGGAGGAAAGTGAAAAAAGAGAAAACAATGATGATACTAGTAGTAATAATGAGATGGAAAAGTATTGATTCTAAATTAATTGACTTACTGGTAGAAAAATGTCCCATTAGAGAGAGTCATTTAATTTTTTTAAAAGATAAAAATTCTAGACATTTTTCTAATATTCATTATACAAAAAAGTTATCTAATGGCAAAAACATGATAGAAATTGGCTAGTTTACTCAAAGGATTGCGATAAAGTTTATTATTTTTGTTGTAAATTATTTGGTACTAAATTTAATACAGTTCAAGTAGCTAATGAAGAAGTTAATGATTGGAAAAACCTTAGTCCTAGGCTTAAAAGTCATGAAACTAGTAATGAACATATATGACATGAATGCTTAGTTAATTTACAAATTAGATTGTTAAAAAAATAAAATAATTGACAAAGATGTTCAAGAATTAATTAATAAAGAAAAGAACATTGGAATAAAGTATTAACACAAATTATTGTTGTTATTAAAAATCTTGCTAAAAATAATTTATCAAGTCTGATTTTTTTTTAAAATTTAATTGAAATGGTTACCGAATTTGATCCAATAATGTAGGAATATGTTCATTGTATTCAAGATAAGGAGATTCATTATCATTATCTTATAGTATACAAAACGAACTCATACAACTATTAGGACTTGAAATAAAGAAAATATATAATTATTGGAAAATTAAAGAAGCAAAATATTTTTCGGTTATATTAGATTGTACATCTAGTATAAGTCATCAAGAACAAATGTCTCTTATATTGTTGATATTTCAACAAGTGCAATAAAAATAGAAGAATATTTTTTAGAATTTTTAAAAGTTGAAGATACTACTGGAAAAGACTTGTTTGATGTGCTTATAAACACAATTAAGGATCTTAAACTTGATATATCGAATATAAAAGGACAATGATATGACAATGGATATAGTATGAAAGGAAAACAAAAAGGTGTACAAAAAAAATTACGGGAAATAAATCCTATAACATTTTATATACCTTGTGGTTGTTATAATCTCAATCTAGTACTTTCTGACATGATTAGCTCATGTCATAGAGCTAATGACATTTTTTGGAATTGTGCAATATATTTATTATTTATTTTCATTGTCTAAAAGCAACTTGACTATCAAACTCTTGTCACAAACACGATGGGAAAGTCGAATTGGAAGTGTTAAAGTAATAAGATTTCAAACACCTCAAATAAGGGACGCTTTATTAAAATTAGGATAAACTGAAGATTCTAAAGTGAAAAGTGAAACTAATTGTTTAGCTACTTATGAATTTGAAAATTCTGAATTCTTGTTAGGCATGACTATATGGTATGATATCTTATTTGGTGTAAATTATGTGAGTAAAGTCTACAACATAAAACTATGCATGTTGATGTTGCTTTAGATCACTTGAAATGTTTAATTGCATTTTTAGAAAAATATAGAGAAAATGAATTCACATAAAAAAAACTGTAAATGATATGAAAATACAATTAATATTTCGAGGAAAAAAATGATTCAAAGAAAAAAAAATCTGAAGAAAACGTTAACATTAAAAAAACACAGTCACCTAAGATTCTTTTAGAATTGATTACTTTTACTATATTATAGATCAAACAATTTCTTCACTTAAAAATAGATTTAACAATTTCAAATATACGAAAATATCTTTAACTTCTTATTTGATATGAAATTTTTTTAAGTTATTAGATGATTATAATTTGAAAAGATATTGTCTTAATCTTGAATATACATTAAAACATGATACATTTTCCGACATTAACGGTTTATATTTATTTTTTGAATTAAAAATATTACAAGAAGTCTTGCAAAATGAAATTGATTGTCCTACTAAAATATTAAATTATATAAAAAAGGTAAATATTTTTCTAATTGCATATATTGCTTATATAATATTATTAATAATACCAGTAATGGTTGCTTAGTTGAAAGAAGCTGTTTAAAATTAAAATTAATTAAATCTTATTTAAGGTCAACTATGTCACAAGAAAGATGGAATAGATTGGCTATATTATCCATTGAAAATGATATATTAATGAACTTAGATTATCTGAATTTAATACATAATTTTACATCTCAAAAAGAAAGAATAATAAATTTTAGATAATACTTTTTATATGAAGATTTCTCTATCAAAGTTTTATCTAAGGTATATGATCTGGAGTGATAGACGAGTTTGATAAAACAATTATTTAATAAATTTTATGTTAACAATTTTTCTAATGACATACTTGGACTACTAAATTAAAGGTAAATTAATTGAAAAGATTAAAAGATTAAAAACAAAATTAAGAATTAGCTAAAAATAATAGAAATCATTGGGTATTATTTAGCCTACCATACCCCAAATACTTATGATCTCACTGATCTAGAGTCTTGGGACATAATTTTCTTAAACTATATGTCAAACAACACATGTTAGATAAAATGTCAAATACAAAGTACACAATTGATAAGAAAATGTCTCATAAAATGTACAAAAATGTCATGTTTTTTCCATTCTTTCACTACGACTAATCTTTTCAATATGTCAACTCATGATATTACAAAAAAAAAAAAAAAAAATCACTTCTAGTAATAATCTTTTTAATGATGCAGCAAAATCATATTGCTAAATGTTGATGTATAGTAACACAACAAAAAAATAAATCCTAACAAATAATTATTAGTGATAAATTCTATAATGATGCCACAAATAATATTTGTGACATGTTAAAAGTTAGTCTTATATTCAAATTAGAAAAGAAAACCAAGGTCCTGTTTGGTAATTACTATTCGATTTTTTAATTTTAGTTTTTGAAAGTTAAACTTACTTTATTATCTATTTCCTATCAATATTTTTAAATATCAAATCAAATTATCTAAAATTAAAAAATATTTTTTAAAAATTTGTTTTTATTTTTGAAATTTAGTTTAGAATTCAACTTTTGAAATCATGATAAGAATTTTGAGTGAAAAAGACTTAATTTAAAAAAAAATGAAGATAGGAATTATATGAGTGAATTAATATTTAAAATATTAAAACATATTGGAAAAGGGAAAATTTGTGAGCAGCGTTCAAGGTGATCAAATCCTCCCTTTTTTTTTGGTATATATTGTCAATTATTACCACTAAGTTAGACATGGTCCTAAGAAACGGATGTTTTATTTAAATATTGTGTCTTGAAAAATTATTTAATGAAATAGGGTTGTTTTTAAAGTATTTAGACATTTGTGGTTATTTTGAAGATTTCGAGGTGAGAAAAAAGTTTAAAATATTATGTTGAGGGTTGAACTCTCGACCTAAAAATCATTAAAGAACAAGTCGAGGGTTTAACCCTCGACCTAATAAAAGCACATGTCGAGGGTTGAACCCTCGACAATCTTCAGCTTTCTGTAGCTGAATCGTCCCATCCATCAGACGGCGTTAGTGCTCTTAATCTTCCCAATGCTCGCCTTTATTCCATCTTTAATTCCCATCGCTATGCCATGCATATTAATCTGTGGGTCGAGTTTTCAAAACACGACCTACAACCTTTTAAACCCCCATTCATCTTCTCAAATCACAATTTCCCTCTGCCTTCTGCCTTCTTCATTGCTCTCTGTCGGTTGCTCTCTGCCTTTTTCGAACTGCCCATCTTCTGATATTGGGGTATAAAGTATGCCCTAGTTTATTGTATATTGTACTTGTTTTTTCATGTATTGTACATTAGTCTCCTGAAGCATTGGGACAACTAGGAGATTGTTGGGATTGGTGTCCTAATTCTCTCGAAGTTTCGTAGCTTGTAAACTTTGTACACATTGTTATTAATAAAATAAGAGTTATTTTATTTGCATTTACTCATATCCAATAAACAAAGATCCGTGGTTATTGTTTGTAAACTTAAGCATGTATATGAGATATACAAGTGAATCATGCCTTAAGTAATAACCTGATATAGGAGGGATACTTTATCCTGATGACACTATGGATACGGCCCGCTTTGTAGAGGTTTACAAGTATTTTAAACTACTACAGATGGTCTAATTCTGACTATTCATGTGGAGACGTGTGAGCGGGGGTATCCTATACAAAGAGTTTGTATAAGACTGGACCATGAGACGATTCGTCTCTTTATATAACGTTGTTGATAATTGAGACTTACATCTCATTAAAACGACCATAGGTGACATGACCTTAATCTTGAGTGTTTTGGGAACTCCTGCCTATGAGGGCGGTCCCTTGATTAGTATGGGTAAGAGTGGCCAGATTGCCAACTCAACAAGCCTACTTTTTTGGGGATTTGTTTGATTGAGGAGCTGGGAACTCAGTTACACAAGACAGAATTCACTCCTTCCTCGAAGCAGGAGTAAGTAGATAGATTGCTCCCTTAAGGGCTGATTCCGAGTCTTGAACATAGTGGTCACATCCTCTCTTTGGAAGAGAGGAACCATTCATAGTAGAACTATGACATATTGTTCATTAGAGGAATCAGTGATACTTAAGGAGTTAGATGTAACTATACGGGTAAAATAGTAAATTGGTCCAGGTATACTTACAAGCGATCTGTGAAGGGTTATCGCACTGTTGATTGGTTAATATGAACACAAAAATATATCTGTAGTGAGAAAAGTGCAGCTGTTGGTCTTTAGTGGAGTGTCCGGTAGTTAACGGATGGTAGATCCTGTGACTAAAGAGTTTAGCCAGTTATTCATGTGCTGTTGGAGCTTCAATCTACAGGTCCATATAGTCCCCTTGGTAGCTGAATGGATTCAAGTTGAGATTCAGTTATTGGGGTTAGTTTGAAATGTTCAAATTAACAAGAGGAAATTCAATTATATATGATATAATTGGTGTGATATATGAGATACATCATGTGAAGGAATTAATGTAAATATGATTTACATTAAGTACCATAAAATAGAAAAAGAACTATGGTTTGTATTTTTCATGAGATGAAATATTAAAACTATAAGTTATAAATATAATATGGTAAGTTGGTTATCATATTCATTTACAATATATTAATTATATGATAATTAATTTCTTTTTCTCTAATAACCGATTAATTTTATGGTAACCGTGAGATAAAAGGAAAATGGTTTTCCTAAAATTAGAAGTTAGTTCATTCGGAAAGTTACTCACGGATAAACTATCGAGTGAAAGAGTTTCATTAAGCAATAGTTGTTCAGAGACTAAACGATCGCTTACCTTTGACTATACGATAGTCACTCAGCTGATCATAGTTAAACGATTGAGTGGCTAAGTCTATACGATAGGCCACCGTTTGCTACACGATTGAGCACATCGTCTATATGATAGACAATGTATCATCTCCCACTTTCTCAATCGTCTACTCGTAGACCTCTAGTCTCTTCCTCAAGCCAAGATCATATAGAGCCCACAACTCTTGGATTCTCACACCGAGAATACCAAGATAACTATTGTGGTGGTGTCCTTACCCTGTTCGTGAATTGAGTTGGACTCGATTGGCTTCGTGGAGGTTGTGTTCTTTGTGTTCGTGCTGTGTACCGATCGTTGCAATCGATTGTGTTGTTCTTGGATGATTGGAGTTGATCAAGAGAGTCTTGAGGAATGGTTCTTCAAAGGTATGCATCCTTTATCCCTTGTATCATCAGTTAGCATGTTGTAATTTCTTGTTGTGCATGACCTGTTAGTTTTCAGTTACATGTATTTGTTTGTGTTCAATTCGAATGAAATTTGGAATGATCCCTTCCGCTACTCATGGAAATCCTCGTATTTGATTTCCTTCACTTCTCCTTCGAAAACTTCTAAAAAATTTTGCTCTCTGCCGGTTTATCTTCTCTTTTAAAAACTTATAAAAAATCATTCTCTTTCTGGTTCTAAATCTTCTTTTTGCCCACATTTGTCCATCAAATTGTGAATGTACAAAATTTCAATTTTTTTAAAATTAATTGCAAATTTTGTTCCTATTCTCATATTATTATATTCTTTTTATAGTCTTTGTTGCTGTTTGGGAAACAAAGAACAACAAAGAGGTAACATTCACTCAACAAAATTCCTAATATTTCTTAAAAAAAATTAAAAATAAGTTATAGATCCATATTCTCATAATATTTTATTTTTTCGTAGTTTTTGTTGCCGGATAACAAATAACAAAGAAAATAAGGACCATTGTCACTTTGAGGGAGAAAAGTAAATCCGCTATTGAATTTGTGAGTTTACTTTTTATTTATTACTAATGTTTTTTTTTTTAATATTTAATAGATTTATCATGTTACCTGTTGACGGTGAGCCAATCTTCGGAGCGATATATGATGATTGGTTACAAATCTGTCAATGTACCTTGGTATGACCCCACCTGTTGATAAAATTAAAGGATCGAGGTTAAGTCTGATATAGTTAGGGCCACAATTCCATGAGCTCATCGATGATCCAGACGAGGCAACCGTCATGAGATATGCGCGAGCATATATACTACAAATGATGGGTGGAAATCTGTTTTTCGATGAATAAAGTCATTTTGTTCACTTGATGTTTTTGCTACTTTTAGCTAACCTCTATGATGCGAGACGGTATTCTTGGGGTGGAGCATGTTTGACATGGTTGTATAGATAACTGTGCAAGGCAACAAACCTGAAGTTCGCGACATAGCTGGGCCTCTGATACTTTTGCAATTATGGGCTTGGGAGCAGTTTCCAACAATGGCTCCACAGCTACAATATGTAAATGATGCTCAGTTAGCTAGACGAGCCTACGGTTCTCGATATGTTATTTTAATTCAATTTAATTTTTATATGATTGATCTAGTTAATTTAGAATCTAAATTATCAATTTAAAAATTTAGATGGAGAGATTAATTTTGTGTGACTGGGACAACCACACATGTAGTCAGCTAGTATAGATACATGTTTGATCTGCTTCAACCTAATTATGTACATTAATACTGAACCAAATTGATTATTTTATACATATTTTTATTGTATTTGTCTTTAATATTTTTCAATATAATATTTTGTGTTTTGAAATTATTTGGGAGCCTTACAAACTTGTTATGTACACTTTGCCCAATTTCAGTACAAATTGTCAAAACATATAGCGGACGATAAGTCCTCTCATATGTTTTCACATTGGTGAGTGGCATCTTCCTGACAGGGTGATGAGACAATTCAGTTTTCAGTAGGATGTCCCATCACCTTGTAATACTGAAACCCTACTGCATGACATTGACTTAAGAATTGGAGATTGGTCCGAAAAAGTTGCACATTTGGTAGTGCGATGACACTATCGTGCAAGGTTTATTGAAATGGGGGTTTCTATTGAGCAGTTTGACAGGGATGTCACTCAAAACTACATCAAATGGTATAATAATATCACAAGACGTTATGTTACTCGTCTAGGAGCAGTTGTGGGTCATCTGGTAGATAAATGAATATTATCTGATTATTTTTAATTTAAATTTATTTTAAATATCATCTAATTGTTTTATAATTCACAGAGATTGAACAATAGTAGATTCGATGTTGTTGCGAATGATCCAAACCAGGTTCTTGCTATATGTAGTGACAACCAGAGCTATATGGAGGAGATACATTATATGTACGATATACCTATTGTTTCTCCACCAGCTCCTAGACGTAGAGAGCCTATTCGAGAAGAAGAAGATGAGTTCGATGAGGTTGCCCACAATGTAGAAGAATTGCCCCCTATGATGCAGATGCAGAGTCAAACTAATTATGTTAGTCCGATGATGATGATGCCAATATTTGGTTCAAGATATTATGATTCAGAGGCTGATCCATCGTCTTCATACGTGCATGGACATGATCGCGGTTGTGGAGAGCATAATAAATATTTATATTATGAAGTGACTGCAGAGGTACCGGAGCAACATTAAGAGGAACCAGAACAACCCCAAGTTCGAAGTCGACAACGACAACCAACTCGAAATCGACGACGTTCGCCTTGTGGGACACATTGATTTTTTTTTTAATTATTTTTATATAAATGAGATAATAGAATGTATTAATATGAATATTTTTTATTTACACTTATTATTTTTTAAATTATGGAAGATGTGAATGAGATATTATTTTATATGATATTTTTTTAGAGTTAAGTTAGAAGATGGTAATAAAAAAATAATGACAAAGTGAATGAGGTGGAATATAATAAATAATAAATAAAAAAGGGAGGTGTAATATTAAAATAATAAAATTAAAAATTAAAAAAAATGGATGGTAGGCTTGTCGAATTTTAAAGACTCGACATCCTGTCGAGTTTACAAAACTCGACACATTAAATTTTTTTTAAAAAAAGTACAATATTTTCCTAAATTGTTTGAAAACACAATATTTTTATAAATAATTTCAAAAACACAAATATTATCTTAACTTTACCCTAAAAAGCCAATCACTTGAAAATTTAAAAAAAATGAAAATAAATAAAATAGTAATATATTTATATAAAAAAAAAAAACCTAAAATAAAATTACTGTCCAACAAGACTTATGAAGAGAATAAAAGTGAGAAGAGATAGATGAATAAAATATAAGAGGTTAAATTACACATTTACTTTCACGTTGTGTCATAAGGTTTCTTGGAAGTCAAAAAGTTTTTTTTTTTTTTTTTTATTTATTCATTTTTTTAATGGTTCTCTTAATCTAAAGAAGATTCTTATAAGTCTCTACATTTTCAATTTTGTATCTAATAATATTGTATTTAATATGTTCTTGACTTATTTCATATTTTTAAAAATTTATGAATAGATTAAACATAAAATTAATGTTTCGATAATTTATTAGACACAAAATTTAATTTATGTATAAATAGATTCATTAATTTTTTTAATGTCAAATATGTCAAAGATATAAAATTGAAATATTAGTGACCTACCACATCTTTTAAGTTTAAGGATCTACTAAATCCAAAATCGAAAGCTTAGAGACCTACTAATAATAATTTTTTTTTAAAAAAAAATCTATTAACTAGTCATAAGCACGAAAGGTCAATGACCAAACTTATAATTTAATCTATTTAAAATAAAGGGGAAAAGGTCGAAAAAGAGCACAAAATTGATTTAATGGGGATATATAGTTGAAACATAGCTTTTTTTTAGTTAAAAAAAAATCAAGAGTAGAGGTTCAAATCATCAACTTTTAAGATGATTATTGGCGTTTTATCACAAAGTTATATTTTGATTGACAAAAATTGAACCACAGTTAAACTACACATTTAATTAAGCTTATGAGAAATATATATACAACTTGTCTAACTTATACGTTCTATGGTTTTATTCGTAATGAATTGATGATGTAATTTTTAGAATCGATCCATTTGATAATGTTGTTGTTTTATACTATAGTCTTTTTGGGAAAAACATTTGTAAAAACATTTTTCAAATAGATTATAAGAGCGTATAGTGTTTGGAAATAGAAGAGTAAATAAGAAGCAAAAAGTAAAATGATAATCAAATAAGTCTGGTGAATGATTGAGTTTGATGGAAATTCTTGTAACTTATTGTCAAATCCTTTCCTTTTCATTTGTCCGTACGATTCCTTGAAGCAATAGACCAATGTAAATACAAGAGAGAAAACAACAAATCCAAGGGAAAAAGATAAAAAAGAAAAAGGTAAGTTTGTTTGTTGGGATTGAAAAATTTTCAAGGTAAATTTACAAACACATAAAAACAAACTATATCTGCAACACTATCAGACCTCATCATCTCTCCTTTCATAATAATCATCTTAAAACAGACAACAACCTGATTTTCTACCTCATACCTTTGGTGGATAATAACCAATAATTAATTTAAATGACAAAATTGTTAAAAATATTTTCAAATATAGTAAAATGTCAATTGTCTCATTTTTCTATATTTGAAAATAACCCTAATAAAAGTTAGTATTTTTCTAATTGTTACCTTTGGATAAAGGGTGTAAAAAAAAAAAAAGAAAAGTAGTTGATCCAACCTTTGACGAGTTAGGATTGATGAATTTAAACAAGTTGAAGTTTTATTAATTGAATTGGTTCGTATTCAATTAAAATGGATCGTGGATTAAGTTGAAAATTCATCGTCGGTAAGAATTTTATAAGCGCTGAAAAAATTTGCAACTTAAAAAGTTTAATTTGATTGTATCTGGATCATTTTTCAACCTGGCTTAAATCAACTATGAATATTCAGTAGATATTCAATCTAATAATTTTAAATTATTTAGAATCAAAGGTTAAAATGTCCATTGATTTGTGGATATATCCATCAATTGGAAAGGTTTGGTATCGATATTAAACGACTAATTGAAGAAGAAGAAGATATACTCCAATAAAAGATCTAAACTTATCCAATAAAAACTTCAATTAGAAGTAAAAATAACTTAATTACTAAAGATAACTTAAGTAAAAATAACCATTTTCTTGTGAGGGTTTGGGCAAATACTTGGGTACATTTTAGCTCTCATCACAAACAAAAGAAAAAATTAAAATATTTCAGAAAAAAAGTAAGAAAAATTTGCGATGTGGCAAATTATAAAGGATCAATTTGATATAATGAAGGAAGATAAATGTAACTCGTAAAAAGTATTTTTCTTTTGATATATATAATAATTTGTTTGAAAGTTTTAATAAACTATAGAGGCATTGGGTCTTCAATAAGGGCCCAATACATAGAGATCAGAGCCCATTAACTTCATATGTTATTAAGCCCAACAGTTCATTGGGTCCAAAGCCCACAATTTTCCTCCCAAAATTTCTCTTTTGTCGAAAGATGACTTTTTTATCGAAATATAGTGGCAAATTTAGCAAAATTTAAATAAGTGATTACAAAATTATATATATATATATATATAGAAGATTCGAACTACGGATCTTTTGGTCGCTAATACATTCAATTGAGCAATGACTCGTTTTTTGAGCAAATATTAATTTATATCCCTAAACTTTGGGTGTTGTATCAATTTAAATTCTAAACTAATAATTGTATCAATTTCAATCATAAACTTTTTTATGAGTATATCAATTTAAATTCTAAACTTTCATAATTGTATCAAATTAAACCCTTCGTTATGTTTATTTGGATATACTTATGAATGTCCAAAGTTCAGAGTTTAAATTGATACAATTATGAAAGTTCAATGTTTAAATTCATATAATTATTAGTTTGGGGTTTAAATTGATACAAATCCCAAAGTTCAGGGTTTAAATTGATACAATCTAAAATTTAAATTTTAAATCCATACAATTCTTAGTTTAGTGTTTAAATTGATACAATTCTCAAAATTTGGAGATATAAATTGATATTTGTCCTAAATAATCTTCATCGTCATGTAATTTGCTTAGGTTACAATTAACCAACATTCGACAATGTACTCTAATCAATGATTATCAACTACAATCTTTAAAAAAATAATTGAATAAAAAGATTAATATTATTTGATTTGAGCTAATTAATTGCATGATTTTACATTTCTATATTTACAATTAATGTTTTAATTTTAATATAATTGCATCGTTTTTAAATATTAAATCACTTTTAAATAATAAAAGTTTATTAAGGAGTACTCTATCCCAAAAATAGTAGCCAATTTCAAAACAATTTTTCTTAAAGCTTTTCTTTAACATATTGTAAGTATAACATTAACGATAGAGGTTGGGTGGAAAGATCTTCAAGTAAATCTAAATAATAAAAAATAAAATTAAAAAAATCATTTTTCATTGAAATAAAAGATACTTTGGATAAACAATAAGGAGACGTTTGGGGCAAGGGTTATTATCTAAATATAATAATCACCTTTTGCTACAGTAAAAACTATTTCAAAACTTCTAATTAGCTACGGTCAACACTATTTTAAAAACCCCATTTGCTACATTACTACAATTTTTACTATTTTACATTCATCATTTTTTTTATTATTTACTATATTGTTTACTATTTCCTTCTCAAACTAAAAAAGTTTACATCTCAAACATATATTATTATAATCCAAACTAAATTAATCTACACCCCAAACACAAACTATCATAACCCAACTGTAATAACGTAGACTATAATAACTAATTCATTGCCCAAACGCTCCTAAAATTATTGTCAAAACTGAACATAGTTCAACTGACATACGAGTGGGTTAGAAACTACAAGGTGTGTAGTTCAAGTCCCCTACCCCATTTGTACTTAAGAAAATAAATTATTTGTTATGACCCTAAAAATATTATATATCTTTAACGGTAGATAGATATTAAATGTCATAAAAGTACTCTTTGGAAAAAGAAAAAAGAAAAAAAAGAAAATATAATTTTTTCTTTTTTTCGTTAAAATATTGTTTTGATTCTCATATTTTGATTTTTTTTTTCAATTTTAGTCAATGTATTTTCAACAATTCTTAAATTTATCCCTACTCTTAGTTTATTGTTAATTTTCTCCGAAGTTTTTTTATTATTTATTAATTTTTTCACTATAAATTTTAGCCAAGCTTATTTACATGGTGTATTTTCTTACATGAAAATTATTATTATTATTTAATCCGATGAAACGTAACTTCGATCGACTAAATTTAAGATTAATTGAAAGTACCATAACTAAAATTGAATTAGGTTCAAAATACATAAATCAAAATAATTTTTTTAACGATAAATTATATGGACATAGTATCCATCGAGATCTATTCTACTAAATCACGTCTTACCCAAATATCATATTTATGTGGGAGAGATTTTTTTACCTTCCACAAGACTTTGTTCTAACAAGGCCATTTTCCATTTAAGGGTGGCTTGATTTGATTGTCTAATTTCTATTTTCAAATGTGTTTCTGATCCAAATACTATTTTTTTTGTTTTAAAAAAAAGTATATTCAAAGAACAATCTCTTTCCATTTTTATTTTAATGCAAAAGTGTTATGAAAGCCTTATTCCAATATTATCTTCACAACCCATTTTACTTTTTCATGATCCCAACTTTCTCTTTTGATGTCATTTTTCCATTTCCAATTTCAATCTCAAAGTAAACCTAATTTTTAGAGAGAGAGAGAAAGCCACTAGTGAAAAAGAAGTTTAGCAAAGTGCTAAAAAGCAAAATATTATCAAATGTTATGTAATAATGTTCATAGTGCTAACACCACACACATTCAAAGATCATATTTGAGGTTTCTAATTACGGTTTTTACTTTATTTTCCCTACATAAAAAAGATTTTCATATCAATTCTTTATTTTCTATGTAGTTTTATGGTAAATATATATTTTTTTATCCTTGAATTATATGCTATCTTGATTTCATACCTTAACAAAAAAAAATAATAATAATAATTTTTTAAAAAATCAACTAGACTCTTGCTCGATAACTAAAAGAAAATGGTTCTAACATCTAAAAATATTATTTTTCACGAGATAACATCTTTTTAAATGCAAAAATACCTATCTTACTCGATCCAAATTATAGTTGAATTTTTTAATCTAGTAGAATTGTAATATTTTAAAGCACGTTTGGCAACATTAATGAATTATAGTTGAATTTTTTAATCTAGTAGAATTGTAATATTTTTAAGCACGTTTGACAACATTAATGTTTCTTATTTTTGGTTCCTCCTAAAAAATAAAACCATATTTAGTAATTGTTTTTATTTTTTATTATTTATTTTTTTTGGTTAAAAAGTATAAATATTTTATATAATCATTTCTTTATAGTTTGTTGTTCCATGAAATTTTGAACTTAAAACTATACAAAATTTATATGAAAATTATTTTTAAAATTAAACGTCTAAAATTGTTATGTTATATTTACTTTTAAGTTTTAGGTGCTTATATTATGCAATTTATGAGTAAAAAGTGAATAAATAATATCATTTATGTGTGGAAAAAACTAGCAGCATAAACCATTAACTACAAACTAGATTTTGTTTTTTTCTCCAAAGTCGTACACAATTTTGAAAACGTTTATGAAAAATGAGAAACAAAAAGTATGGATATTTAGTCATCCAATACTTCAATTTTTTAAGAAATAAAAAATAGAAACATAACTCAATTGTACATTTTTAAACCAGTTAAATATTATAAGATCATTCCTTTATATATTTTTAATCAAGTTGTTATAGGTTAAAATTTAAAAATTATATTATTACAAATTTAAAAGTGGTAGGAATTAAATCGTAACAAACTAAATATTATATCAAATTTCTGACCTAAATTATTACTTTTATAATAGTTTAATAAACAAAAGATGAGCTAAACACCATATAAACAAACGAATAAGAATTGGCTACACATCCAAAATATTCACGTGTCTTTTTTTTAATTAAAAAATATAATATATTTTTATATATTTATTTTATGTATTTTCCTTTTTAGTATTCATTTGCTAACTTTTTGCCAATAAATAAAATTTTCAACATGTTATCGTCTCCCTAAAAAAAGTAATTAATTATCCTAATTCCTAGATATTTCTTTGTAACCAAGGGAAATACTTCCTAATGTTACTTATTTCAAAATTATAAAAGAAAGTAGGTTTTATTTCATTAGTTACTTTTTTTTTTTTTTTTTTTAGTTTTTTTAAAGAAAGATGATTCATGATTATAGGCAAATAGGTAGGTTTTATTTGGTTCAATCATAAGTTTTTCTTTTCAATATTTAATATATAGGGATTTTAACATCAAAAAAACTTTTATACACCATATATTTCATAAATGTCCTATATTTTAAATTATTTCGATGAGAGCTTTTAGCTTTAATTTTAGACTCATTTAACTTTTCATTATTATTTCAAAAGTTTTGAAATATTTGATTTTTTTTTTCTTTCCAACATCATTTTCGAATTTTAACTTTATCATTTATTAATTTTGATTGAATTTATTTAATGTATGATATTTTCAATTAATATTTCATTCATTTTAGTGGATTTAGTTTATTTTCTACCATATTCCTAGTTGAAAATTGATCACTTTTTCGTTGATATCTCAAGTATATGTCAAATATACTCGTAAATACTTAAATATACATTGCATATACTATGATTCAATTTTTTTATGTGTTTATAAATAGACTGAAAAATGTAAATATACATTACATATATTGTTCGGTATATAAGATGATATATTGTGCAAATTGTCTTGTCTATGTACTCATCAAACCCTGGTTTATTTTTAGAAAATTAAAAAATAAATCAAATATATCGTGTTGTATATATCAAATATACCTTGTTGATTCATGCTTTCATTTATGAAGGAAATATTTTTTTAAAAAAAAATTTGGAGAAACTTTCTTTACTTGTGTAGGTTTCGACAAAAACGTTTTGGAAAGTTTATAACCGTGAAAAACTTCTCTTAAATGCATCATTTGACTATTCATGTAAGAAATGGTAAAGTTTAGATAATTGTTAATTGAGCACATTTATGTAGGCTGTCTATAGAAACTCCAATACATAACTAAATTAAATTACAAAAATACCCTGAAAGTTTGTTATTTGTTTTGGAAATACTTATTCCTTCCAAATTGTAATATTTCTTTTGATCTTTCATAAAAACATTCAAATGTACTATTTAGAATATAAATTTTCAGAATTTGAATAAAAATGAATCCTGGAACATGTATGAAAGTGACTTGGAATTGTATGACAATGTTCAAGTCACTTTTACACCTATTTCAAGTCTTAATTTTATCGAGCAACATTAACGAATTCTTAACTCTTAAGGTACTTCTAAAAAGGATGATGAAAAATTAAGCATAATATTACTAGATTTTGGAAAGAATAGAAGTAAATTTTAAACCAATAGCAAGGTTGAGTGAACTTTTTTTTGTATACTAATTTAACCATACATGAAAGGCATGGAGGGTTCATAACTAAGAGAGGTAAATATAAGTTTGTCTCTATCCATTCAAATGTCCAAATGTCTTCTTGAATGTCCCAAAATTCAAATTTAATTATTGCTAAATCAACTCACTTAACAAATTCTCTTAATCATTATAATTGAAAAGAAACATTCAACCTTACAAATGTTTTAGAAGTGTCTAATAGCTAGTTTGACTTTTAATTTTATGTCTATAAAATTTTTAACCTATAAAAATGTCAAAATTTTCAATTATGTTTCAATAATTCAACAACTTTTTAATTTTGTATCTAATAAGTCATTGACCTATTTGATATTTTCTTTACAAATCTTACTAGGCACGAAATTAAAACGGTAGGGCTCCAATTAGACGTAAAATTATGTACGATAAAATGGTTAATTTAAAAAAATTATCAAAAGAATATAGAGATATATTAAATACAACATCGAACGTTCATAAACCTATTAAACATATTCTTAAGAATTCAGATTTTCGAAAATTTATAAATCAAATAGACATAAATCGCAAAAGGAATTAAATCTTTAATTCAAACTATTAATATTATAATTTAGGTAAAAAGAAAGATGAAGTAAAATTAAATGGCTTCCAAAACAAAAGGAAATATCTCCCACCCCACATTGTCACAATCCCATGGGATCTAAAAGAAGTGATTGGGCTTCTCAAGTAAACTTACAAGTACCCTTTGACAATGAAAGAGATTATAAAACTAAATAATAAAGACACAAAAGATTGGTTTTTTTTTCTTTTTTTGAAAAAAAAAAAAATAGGGTCTTGGGGACAACTTGTTTTGTCCTCTTGGCCCTCTAAAAGCCATTCTAATCCTCTCTTGCAACTTGCTTGTCCCTATTATCCTTTTTGTCTTTTTTCAAAAAATCCCACTTTAATTTATCTTATTTTTCTCTCATTATCATTTCAACCAAACTTTATCTTCTTGAAATACCATTTTTTTTTCAGTTGACACATTAACTATTTGGTTGAGTTACAAACATAAAAAAATCACATAAACTTCAAATAAAGAATATTGTTTCAACCGTATTAAATTTATGTCGGCATGTCGATGTTTCCATGGGTTTGATATTGACATGAAAAATGTTCATTTCGAATTAAAATGTTGTTGTTTATAAATAATTTCTCAAAGTCTAAATACTTATTTGACTCCTTTTAGGTAATTTTAATATTTGGAAATGATTATAGACATTTTCTTAAAAAAATAGGTTTCAAAAGTTGTTCTTTTAAAATAGAAAATTGAAAAGAAACCCCTAATTATAATGTTCCAAATAATGTCAAAATCCAATTATATATGATTAAGAAGCATCTCATGTGTTGAGATGTTTATTTCAAATTAATTAGATTTGACAAATATGTCTATTTTTTCCTTAAAAAAATTCGGTTGCAATTTCAATTGTCTTTTAAAATTTTAATTGTAAATCCCCTTTAATAACTTATTTATTTAATTTTTTACTTTTGGAAATTTAGCTAATAAAATATATTACTTCTACATATTAGTTGTTTTCTTCTTATTTACTTCTCATTCTTGTTTTCAAAATCCAAAGTGAGTTCAAAGTGTTTGACAACTTTTTTTTTTTTTTTTTGGGTTAGAAATATCAAAGCTAATGTTGATCCATCCCATAGTTTTAATTATATTTGTATACATTATCTCAATCTCCAAAAAAAAAAAATGATATTCTATGATAAATTTGTCTACCTAACAATGTCGTCTATTCAAAAAACCGCGAATTTTGTCTACTAGACAAAATTGTCCCCCAAAAGTAAATAATTTCAACACTAATTTGATTTAATAAAAAATATTTAAAGAAACTCTGGGGATTTAAATATTTCTTTCAAGAGATGTGGAAATTATAGAATGTAATGGTGACAAAAAAGCATCATTTTTAAATGTAGAAAATTAAAATTGAAATCATTATCAAACACTAGTTCCAGAGAAATAAAGGCTTGTTTGGTAAGCACTAAGTAATCTAAAAATAGAATTTTAAAAACAATAATTTTAATGGAAACAAAATTGTATTTTATATTTTCAAATATGTATGTGGTAGTAGATTTAGAAATTATATTTTAATTTAAACAATGGTTGAAAATGTTTTTAATAATATATTTGTAAAACATAAAACTAACTATATTTATCATTAAATATTAGACTAAATATAAATTATTATTAATTTATTTATACACTTTGTGTTTGTTAAAATTTTTGTATAACTATTAATTTATTATATCACATCATTTATAATATTATAAAATATATGTTTTAACAGTTATAAAAATTTTCAAAAAATAATATTATAAAAATTTGTTTTCAGAATTTGCATAGACTACTAAATACGAAAACAATTTTCGAAATTAGGATTTAGCTTGCCTACCAAATTCATATTTGTTGAATTCAGTGAACTTAAACGTCTAAAATATGTTGGGATTTATGCCCTAAAGTCTCGTGTTCTGTAGTTTGTAAACAACTTTGTAAGAACGCTTATGATGTATAATATATATGATATTTACTTCACTTCTTGACTTTGCACATTTAGATGTTTTTATTTTACCACAAACCAATAAACTTTATATATTTGGTTGTTTTTATGTAACTTAAGCATGTATGTAGTGACATACAAGTGGATCATGTCTTAAGTGACAACTAAAATGGTTTGTAGTATATAGATATAGAAGGGAAACCTTATCCTGATATACATTACGGACGCGGCCCGCTTTGTGGAATTGTTACAAGTGTTGTGATTTGTCACAGATGGTCTGATCCTGATCATTCGTGTAGTGGACATGCGAGCAGTGTGTCCTATACAAAGAGTTTGTATAAGATCTGACCTCGAAGTGTTAACGTCTCGTCATATAACTTCGTTCATGACTGAGACTTCACTTCACTAGGATGACCATAGATAACATGACCTCAATCCTGAGTGAGTTGGGAACTCCTGCCATTGAGGGCGGTCCTTTGATTTGCATGGGTACGAGTGGCCAGAGCGCCGACTCAAACCTTCCACTTTGGGGATTCGTCTGATTTGGGAGCTGGGAACTCGAAGATGGAGTTCACTCCTTCATCGAAGGAGGGGTAAGTAGATAGATTACTCTCTTAAGGGCTGATCCCGGAGCTTGAACGATGTGGCACCACATACCTTCTCATGGCCCGAGAAGTGTTCACACATAGTAGGACTATGTTGTATTGTTCATTAGAGGGATCGGTAATATTTAAGGAGTAACATGTAACTACAGGGGCAAAACAGTAAATTGGCATGCTGTAATTACGAGCATCTGTGAACGGTCATCGTGCTGATGATTGGTCTTTAGTGGAATGCCTGGCAATTAATGGATGGTGGATATCGTGGCTAAAGTGTTTAGTCAGCTATTCACGTACCGTTGGAGCTTCGAGCCATAGGTCCATAAGGTCCCCTTAGTAGCTTGGATACAAGTTGAAAGTCAGTTTTTGGGTCAGTTTGAAATGTTCAAATTGACAAGAGGGAGTTTGATTATATATGATCTAATTGAACTAGTTAATTATATATGATATAATTAACTTTATGTATGAGATGCATTAATTTGGAGGAAATTTGATACAAATATGATTTATATCTAGTGGAGGAAAAATACTATGTTTAATATATGATATTAATTCATAAGTTATGAATATGATGTGATCATATTCATTGTCTATTAATTGGACGGTTAAAAGGGTAATGGGACGACGTCTCTTCTGTTTTAATAGAGGATGAGTAAGTTGAAAGATCACTTTGAGACGCATAAATAGCTCACGGTGTGTTAAGCATGGTATGCATGGACATTGCGTTGAAGTGTGCCATCGCTTAGAAAATCTGTGCCTATACGATAGTGCCTGAATGATAGCTTATCTATACGATAGTGCTAAGCGATCGCTTAACGATTACACCCGTGTGCGCTATTTACTAAACGATCGTTTATATTTTCCTAAGCAATCTTTTAGCGCCTAATATTTACTAAATGATCATATAGACGATCGCTTAGTTTTTCTATACGATCGTTTAGATGATCGCTTACCTTTTCCTAGACGATCGTTTAGACGATCGCTTACTTTTTTTCCTACACGATCGTATACTTCACCTAAACGATCAAGCATTTTGTCTATAGGATAGATGAGCCTATCTCCCACTTGCTTGATCGTTATATACAATCTCTCTTCCTCCTTCCCTTTACCAAATCCGAACAAAGCCCACCCTTTGGGTTCACACTCCAAGAATACTGAAGGCTCTGAGTGGTAGTGTCATCTTCGTTTCCTTCTGTTCGTGTGGAGACTATTCGAGGTAGACGATTGGGTTTTGCTAAGCAATGGCTTACGGTCTCAGCAAAAGTGAGATTTGCTGTGAAGAAGTCTTCAACTGGTATGATCTCTCGACCTCTTATTTACTGTTCTTTTGAGCATGTCAATATTATAGCATTATGAATGCATTGTAGTATGTTTAAATGTATATGTGGAAATTCTGTCACAATGAATTGGAAAGATCCACTTCCACTCGTAGGTACTCTTGAAAAAGAGTTCCGTCAATTAGTATCAGAGCACTCGATTTTTTATATTCCAATCCATTGCTACAAAAGAATTGCATTTACATTCACGGTGGGTACATCATGTCTACTCTCTGTTTTAATTGTTAATTCGTTTGTGGATATGTGGATTAATGGAGTTTTTTAGGATGTAACCTCAATTTGTTGAATTCTCAAGTTAACTGTAAAGGCCCCTACGTTTTTTGGCACAATTAATTGCTATCGAGTCTGTAAATTCAAAGTTAGTTTGAGTCTTGAGTCATTCATGATGAAGTTCGAAGCAAGGGTTGCTGTTCTTCGTGAAAGAAAACGATCAAGTGTTGGTCATGTCGTGTAGACGATCGCTGAGTACCGGATGCTCGGCTGTCGTTTAACGTGCGCGCGCAATAGACGATTGTATAGCTTAGCAAGCCTCATCACTTAGTTACTGACTATATGATTGCGGAGTAATAGCGTGGCACATCGTTTACCTTTCACGTGCTAAGCGATCGTCTAGACGATCAGGCTTCGCAACCACATTGTTGTCTATGCGATTGTTTAGCTTTTGCGCTATCGTCTAGTGTGCACTACACAATCATTTACTTGGAGGCGTTTACTAAATGATGGGAGCTTTGCCTAGTGGTTCAAGACCCGGTTCTCTTGTGAACCGGTTTGCTTGACAGAATATTGTAATAGATAGTTTTCTCATTCCGGTTTTGTATTAGTTCATCCCGATCCATTAATCCATGGATTTATACATATGATGTATGTTTATTTTATGTCATATGGTATGCACGTATAAATAAATCCCACTTTAGATTATGCACTGGTCATGCATATTCTCTTTATTATAAGTGTTATGATTTAGTGAAGCATGATTTGATTTACGCAAGTGCATGCTCATGCATCATATAATATAAGGGTTATATTTATGTATGCATTATTTATTTAGCGTAATATTTATAAGCGTGATAAATACTTCGTTATGTGGGCATGTGTGTTTTAGTTGTTTAATTTATAAATAGTTATAAAATGAAATTAGAACTAAAATAATTAGTAAAATGTTAAAGTGTAGTAAATCTATCTATAAGGGACCTTTTGTCTAAGGCGGGTTCTGTCTAGGTTGGGGTATTTAAGGTGATGACAACGGAACATCCCTACTTGGGAACCTACCTGGAAAGGTGAATTAGAAAGATTTGATGCATGCATGCAAGTTAAGAACAGTCCATTAAAGAGTTTAATGTGACTACTTGGATTTGTTTTATTTCAAAGACAAAAGTTGTTTTTTAGCAAACTTAATAAATGACTCAGATTATAATCATTAGTCGGATTGTCTAGATTAATAAACCCCTAGGTAGAACATTCAGTGGGAGATACTTGGGACATTTGATGTTTCATTTACACCTTTCGCGTTTCTCCCTCATAGTCCACACCGTGAGATCTACCCTCGGCCTCGTGACACTCTGGGAGTGTCCCCCTAAAGGATGGTGTTTGGGTAGGTCAATATCAAGGTAGATGGAGAGAATGTTCATAGTAAGTGAGAGCGAGAAGTGCGACAGCATATCCCACGATCTCTCTCGTTGGATTAAATAAAGTTTATGAGCATCACCTCGAGGCACCCTAGGTGTGTCCCCCTATAGGATGGTTATTTTGCTCGTTTCTTTATTTTGATCTCCTGTAAGAGCATAAAGTTACTTAGTCTCTTATCCTAATCTGCTTTTTCCCTACGGTGGGGGCATTAGGGCGAAACTCTGGGGCCGAAAACGAGGGGTTACACTTACGCGGAATTTTTAAAGGTTAACAGTTCTGGACCGAAAAAATAGTGGCTGTTAGGTTCAGTTTCAAGAGTTGGTTCTGCCTAGTAGTTGAGAATGTCTCATCTCAGTGAGGGACATCTGATCACCCCACCGGTGACGTTTGTCCTGCCTCGCTGGGGCATCATTGCAAAATAGAAGTCTTATCATTTAGGGTACTTGGAATCTATTTTGCTAAAACTAATGGTTAAAAACGTGGTTTTGCAAAGTCTTATAAGAGTTTATTTGTTTTTCAGCAACGGTTTTAAATAGCTACAACCACTATCAGTTTACTTAGTGTCGAAAAATTAAATGGCCAAAACTATTCGAGTTGGAAACATATGCTCACGACGATACTTATCATTGAGGATCTAAAGTTTGTCCTTAAGGAGGATTGTCCTCTTATTCCACCTCAGGACGCTACTCGAAATGTTTGGGCGGCGTGCAAGCGTTGGACATGGGCAAACGAGAAGGCCCGAGCCTATATCTTGGCTAGTCTTAATGACGTGTTGGCCAACAACCATGAGCCCATGGTCTCAGCGCGTGAGATCGTTGAGTTCCTACTGGGAATGTTCTGACAATCATCTGGATAGCTCACGCACGAGGCTCTGAAGGAAAGGAACAAAGCCAAGGCTAAGACCAAGGCAGACAAAAGTAAATGTGATTTACTTGTGTTAGAAACTTGTTTAGTGGAGAATGATGATTCTGCCTGGATAATTGATTCGAGTGCCACTAATCATGTTTGTCTTCCTTTCAGGGGATTAGATCCTGGCGACAGCTAGAGGCTGGTGAGATGACGTTGCGAGTAGGCACCGGGCATGTCGTTTTAGCTATGGCAGTGGGAGGCATCCAGTTAACTAGAATAAGTTTCTTGTATTAAAAGATGTCTTTGTAGTTCCTGAACTAAAAAGGAACATTATTTTTGTAAAGTGTCTGTTATAATGCAATTACACTCTTTCTTTTAAATTGAATAAAGCGTTTTTCATAAGGATGGTGCTGAAATTTGTACAGCTAAATTAGAAAATAACTTGTATGTGTTAAGATCGTTAGCCTTAAGTTCCCTCCATAACATAGAGATGTTTAAATATGTCGTAACTCTATCTAAACGCCAACGAGTTTTTCCAAAAGAAAATGCT
This sequence comes from Benincasa hispida, assembly GCF_009727055.1. NCBI lineage: Eukaryota > Viridiplantae > Streptophyta > Magnoliopsida > Cucurbitales > Cucurbitaceae > Benincasa > Benincasa hispida. Next base: position 464,540 of record NC_052359.1, on the reverse strand, counting down.
TAACTTTGCCACCTTCGATTAGGGCACATCAATCTCAATAGGATTGAGAGATTGATGAAGAATAGACTTCTAAACGAGTTAGAAGAAAATTCTTTACTAGTGTGTGAATCTTGCCTTGAGGGTAAGAAGACTAAAAGACCTTTTACTGGAAAAGGTTATCGAGCCAAAGAGCCTCTAGAATTAGTATATTCTAACCTTTGTGGTCCTATGAATGTGCGAGCTCGTGGAGGCTATGAGTACTTTATCAGTTTTACTGATGATTACTCGAGATATGAGTATGTCTATCTGATGCAACGAAAGTCTGAATCTTCTGAAAAGTTCAAATTATTTATGGTTGAAGTTTAGAATGCTTTGGATAGACGAATTAAAACATTTCGATCAGATCGAGTTGGGGAGTGTTTTGGATTCTGAGTTCCAGGACTATTTATTAGAACACAGAATCGTTTTCCAGCTCTCGGCACCGGGTACACCTCAACAAAATGGTGTGGCGGAGAGGAGAAACGGAACCTTGTTTGACATAGTTCGTTCAATGATGAGTTACGCTTTCTTACTAGACTCGTTTTGGGGTTTTGCAATAAAGACTGTAGTATACATTCTTAACTGTGTTCCTTTAAGAGTGTTGCGAGAACATCTCTGGAGTTGTGAAACGGGCGTAAAGCTAGTTTACGTCACTTTCGTATATGGGATTGCCCAGCACATATGCTTGAGGAAAATCCTAAGAAGTTGGAACCACGATCGAGGTTGTGCCTCTTTGTAGGCTACCCCAAAGGTACATGAGGAGGTTACTTTTATGATCCGTCTGAAAACAAGGTGTTTGTTTCCATTAACGCTACTTTCCTAGAGGAGGATCATATTAGGGAGCACAGTCCACATAGTAAAGTCGTGTTAAGTGATCTTTCTAAAGAAACTATTGAAATTTCAATAGGAGTTGTTGAAAGACCTACTTCATTAAACAGAATTGTTGATGATAGTTCATCTGATAGGTCGGTTCCACCTCAAGAGTTGAGGGAACCTCGACACAGTGGGAGGGTTATGAACCCGCCTCATCGCTATCTGGGTTTCACGAAAATTCTAGCTATGGTGGTAGATGACGACGTTGAGGATCCGTTGTCCTATCAAAAGGCAATGAAGGATGTTGACCGGGTGAATGAGTCAAAGCCATGAATCTCGAGATGGAGTCCATGTACTTCAACTCGGTATGGGATCTTGTAGATCAGCCTGATAATGGTAAGACCTATAGGTTGTAAATGGAATTACAAGTGCAAATGGGGTGCTGATGGGAAGATGAAAACCTTAAAGGCTCAACTTGTAACAAAGGGTTATACCCAGGTGGAGGGAGCCGACTATAAAGAGACTTTCTCACCTGTTGCCTATAACGCTAAATTTATATCTTTAAGCATGTGGATAAATATGAATGTGAATGAACGAACAAGTCCATGTCCCCGGCAACGGCGCCATAAACTTGATGACATTAAAAATGGTATGTTATGTTGTGTTATCGCTTATACACACTACTGATGAAAGAATGAATCATACTACGTCTAAGTATATGCGTTGTTAATGATATGTTCGAAGTATGCGATGTAGTAGTGCTTGTCACAAGTTTCCTTGTGCAGAAACCAAGTATAATTCCAATGCATGTTTCTCAAAATAATTCGAGGTCGAACATAAGGATTGTTTTCATTAATGCGTTACTTTTGTGATACATGTGACCGGTTTAACAATGAATGAAGAATTAGGTTTATTGAGGAATGTAAATTGCGATGAAATAAAATTGCGTTGATAAAATAAAATCTTAATCTAATATGATACAAGATACAAGATACATGATACACGATACTGAGTTCAAGAACTGACTGTGAAGTTGTACAAAAAATCTATGTATGTGATGGTAAGTCTTTATGAATGTAGCAAAAAGAGAGAGTAAATGGTAAAAACAACGCAAGTTTGTCCATTGCATTAAAGATGCAACTAAGGTTCTCGCCGCGTTCCCATATCTCTATGGTGAAAAGGGGATGAACGTGATGAACGCAAGGTTGTTTCCATCTCTGGAAATACTTCTCGCTTTAGTTAATGCATTCTTCCAACCTTCTCTCGATAGGCGGAATAACATCTTCACTTCTGCTCTCACAGGTGAAGATGTTGTCGAGCATGCTTTAGCTAAACTTAATTATTTCTTTAACACAATTAACTCACGCGCCTAATTCTTTCTATTTACCCAGGGAATTAGGAAAACATCATGGAGAAAATGGATTATGGATGAACGAAAATAGACAGAGAGATGACAATGGTAATTATCATAACATTTAATTATAGAATTAAGCGTTCGATACATGGTGTGAATGAAAGATTAGAGAAGATGAATATAGATAATGAAAAAAAGAGATTAGAAACAAATATAGAAGAAGTGTCAACGTCTTAACACAGATTTTGAACGGAGGTTTTACTTGCCGGCGTGTGGAAGTAATGGACAGAAGAGCTTCCCTCTCAGGCTTGCTCTTCTGGTATACATGACCTTCACATAGAGCTTCAACAGTCAGGATTTGAAGGATTCCTTGCTCGGAGACTTACCTCTCGACATTGTCTCATGATTATCCAGGATCTACTCTGGACAGACGCTCCAGACCAGTCTATCTCTCAGAATCGATATATGCACGTCTCTATGTATTCATATATATTTTTTCAATGGATTTGTAGAAGCTATTTATAGGTGAAGCTTGGCTCTTTGACTTTTTGGTCCCCACTATATGGTTATGGTAGTTCCTGAAATGGCGGAGTGAATATTCCTTCTATTACGCAATCAACCCGTCAGAAATGCACAAATGAAAACTATACATTTGTCAGAATCCTACGCAAATGCGTTGCTTTTTACATCTTCGATCGATCTTCACATGCGGTGTTATTTTTTATTACCGCATGCGGGTTAATTTACGTTGATTTCTAAGCTCTTGATCGATTGTCACATACGCCGTTATTGCGTTGATCTCTTCGTTCTCGATTAATGGGTGCAATGCGACGTACATGCGTTGTTTATTTTATCTTTGAGCCATGAACGCATACGGTGACTGATTTTCTGCAAAACAGAAATTGAAACACTCTATTCTACTATCGCAATGGTGTTAATGCGTGTATTGACGACATTTTATAATTTTCGCATTTCTTAGCCAATTTCTATACTATCGACGCAACTTTTCTTTCTTTTTACCGCAAATCTAAATAAAACAGTATAAATAAATTGTATTTCTACAAGTTATCATTGCCATGTTAAAGTCGATCTGCATCCTCCTGTCCATTGCCGCTTATTATAATTAGAAGATCTGGCAAATAGACGTTAAGACGACTTTTTTGAATGAAAATCTTGAGAAGACCATTTACATGATGCAACTCGAAGGATTCATTGCCCAAGGTCAAGAGTAAAAAGTTTGCTAACTGAATCGGTCTATTTATGGGCTGAAGCAGTCATCTCGATCTTGGAATATTCGGTTTGATGCTGCGATCAAATCGTATGGTTTTGACCAAAACGTTGATGAACCTTGTGTTTACAAGGAGATAGTCAACAGTTCAGTAGCTTTCTTAGTGTTGTATGTAGACGATATACAACTCATTGGGAATGATGTAGGTCTACCACTGCAGTTAAGAACTAGCTAGTGACCCAATTCCAAATGAAAGATTTGGGAGAGGCTCAATTTATTCTAGGTATACAGATCATTCGGGATTATAAGAACGAAGTGCTAGAGTTGTCTCAGGCATCTTATATTGACAAAATCTTGCTCAAGTGCTCGATGCAGAACTTCAAAAGGGGCATACTACCAGTCAGGCATGAAGTCACTTTGTCTATGGACATGTGTCCTAAGACGCCTCAAGAGGTTGAGGAAATGAGACAGGCCCTATATGCATCTGCTATTTGCAGTTTAATGTATGCGATGCTCTGTACTAGGCCAGACATCTGCTTTGTTGTGGGAATAGTTAATAGATACCAGTCTAACCTAGGCCAGGGTCATTGGACCGCAGTTAAGAATATCCTCAAGTATCTTCGGAGAACGAGGGACTATATGCTGTGTATGGGTCTAGGAATTTGATCCTTTCTAGATACACGGATTTTGACTTTCAGACTAATAAGGACCCTCGAAAGTCCACTTCAAGGTCAGTATTTACTCTTAACGGAGGAGCTGTAGTGCGGCGGGGCACTAAGCAAAGGTGCATCGCGGACTCCACGATAGAGGCCGAGTACGTAGCGGCTTTTGAAGCTGCTAAAGAGGTCGTCTAGCTCAGGAAGTTCTTGAAAGAGCTGGAAGTTGTTCCAGATATGTATAGGCTCATCACCCTTTATTGTGATAATAGTGGTGCTATGGCGAACTCCAAGTTGCCCAGGAGTCACAGGCGCGACAAACACATAGAACGGAAGCATCATCCGATCCGTGAGATAGTGCATCAAGGAGGCGTGATCGTCACGAAGATCGCCTCAGAGCAAAACATTGCTGATCCATTTATGAAGGCTCTCATGACTATAGTGTTTAAGGGTCACCTTCAGAGCATGGGTTTACAGGACTGCCCGCGGCTGAACTAAGGCAAATGGGAGATTTTGTTACACTGGGTTTTTATGCCTTAGTTTATTGTTTTGTACCTGTTTATTTGTACTCCCCACTTCGCTTTAGGACAAGTAGGAGACTGTTGGGGTTTGTGCCCTAAAGTCTCGTGTCCTGTAGTTTGTAAGCAACTTTGTAAGGATGCTTGTAATGTAGAATATACATAATATTTACTTCACTTCTTGACTTTGTACATTTAGATGTTTTTATTTTACCACAAACCAATAAACTTAATATCCCTGATTGTCTTTATGTAACTTAAACATACCTGTAATGACATACAAGTGGATCATGTCTTAAGTGATAACTAAAATGGTCTGTAGTATGTGGATATAGGAGGGAACCTTATCTTGGTAACACTACGGAGTGGTCTGCTTTGTGGAATTGTTACAAGTGTTGTGACTTGTCACAAATGGTCTGATCCTGATCATTAATGTAGCGAACATGCGAGCGGGGACGTCCTATGCAATGAGTTTGTATAAGACCTGACCTCGAAGTGTTAACATCTCGTCAAATAACTTCGTTCATGACTGAGACTTCACTTCACTAGGATGACCATAGGTAACATGACCTCAATCCAGAGTGAGTTGGGAACTCCTGCCATTGAGGGTGGTCCTTTGATTTGCATGGGTATGAGTGGCCAAAGCGTCGACTCAAACCTACCACTTTAGGGATTCATCTGATTTGGGAGATGGGAACTCAGTTTCACAAGATGGAGTTCACTCCTTCCCCGGAGCAGGGGTTAGTAGATAGATTGCTCTCTTAAGGGCTGATCTCGGGGCTTGAACGATATGGCTCCACACACCTTCTCATGGCTAAAAAATGTGTTCACACATAGTAGGACTATGTTGTATTGTTCATTATTGGGATCAATGGTACTTAAGAAGTAAGATGTAACTACAGGTGCAAAACGGTAAATTAGCCTGCTGTAATTATGAGCATCTGTGAAGGGTCATCGTACTGATGAATGCTTATATCTAATGAACATAAAAATATATTTATGATAAGAAGAGTTCAACTGTTGGTCTTTAGTGGGATGCCTGACAGTTAACGGATGGTGGATATTATGGCTAAAGAGTTTAGTCAGCTATTCACGTACCGTTGGAGCTTCGAGCCAAAGGTCCATAAGGTCCTCTTAGTAGCTTGGATACAAATTTAGAATAAGTCTTTGGGTCAGTTTGAAATGTTCAAATTGACTAGAGGGAGTTCGATTATATATGATATAATTGAACAAGTTAATTATATATGATATAATTAACTTTTTGTATAAGATACATTAATTTGGAGGAAATTGGATATAAATATGATTTATATCTAGTGGAGGAAAAATACTATGTTTAATATATGATATTAATTCATAAGTTATGAATATGATGTGATCATATTCATTGTCTATTAATTGGACGGTTAAAAGGGTAATTGGACGTCTCTTTTGTTTTAATAACGTATGAGTAAGTTGAAAAATCACTTTGAGACGCATAAATAGCTCACGGTGTGTTAAGCATGGTATGCACGGACATTGCGTTGAAGTGTGTCATCGGTTAGAAAATCTATGCCTATACGATAGTGCCTAAACGATCACTTACTTATATGATAGTGCTAAGCGATCGCTTTATGATTACACTTGCACGCGCTATTTACTAAACGATCGTTTACCTTTTTCTAAGCGATCGTTTAGCGCCCGATATTTACTAAACGATCGCTTAGTTTATTTACACAATCATTTAGACGATCGCTTACCTTTTCCTACACAATCGTTTAGACGATCGCTTATCTTTTTCTTCCTAGACGATCATATACTTCACCTAAACGATCAAGCATTTTGTCTATACGATAGACGAGCCTATCTCCCACTTGCTTGATCGTTGTATACGATCTGTCTTCCTCCTTCCCTCTACCAAATCCGAACAGAGGCCACCATTTGGATTCTCACTTCAAGAATACTAAGGGCTCTGAGTGCTGGTATCATCTCCATTTTCTTCTGTTCGTGTGAAGACTGTTCGAGGTAGACTATTGGGTTTTGCTGAGCATTAGCTTATGGTCTCAGCAAAACGAGATTTGCTGTGAAGAAGTCTTCAACTGGTTTTATCTCTCGATCTCTTATTTACTGTTATTTTGAGCATGTCAATATTTTAGCATTATGAATGCATTTTAGTATGTTTGAATGTATATGTGGAAATTCTGTCACAATGAATTGGAAAGATCCGCTTCCCCTCGTAGGTACACTTGAATAAGAATTCCTTTAAAATAGAATCTGAGTTACCTATCAAACAGACCCTAAATTCTTCTTTATTTCTTTCTCTTTCTCTCTCTCTCTTTTTTTTTTAGTTCAATGGGAGTTAGGGAGAGACTATAACCACAAACCTCTTGGTCACCAACATATTTTCATTTCAATAAAGTTATGCTCACTTTGGCAGTCCATTATTTTTCTCTTCCTTTATGAAGGTAATGTTTATGATGTGAAAATATTTTCTCAAAACATTATTGAATTATTTCTCACTTTCTTAATATTACAAGGATACAAAGCCCTAATTTAAATAGAATACAAGCTTAATGAAAGAAAGAAAATATTGACATAGAAGGAATGAATCTCATATAATAATTACATAACATAAAACCAAATAAATCTAAATATTTTGGCATAAATCAACACTTTCTCTCAAGCTAGTTTAAAGATGTCTTTCATTGCCCACTTATTAATCAATTTATTGAATAGTAATTTTGAAAGCACCTTTGTCAACATAACAACAATTTGCTTTGTTGCATGTCTCTTCAGTATCGATCTACTCCTTTATAAAGTGTTTATCAATCTCTATATGTTTTGTCCTATCATGTTGAACAAGGTTGCGTGTTATGAAGATGACGACCTTTTCGTCACTATAGACCCATACAGGCATTACCTGGATAAATTTCAATTCTTCCAATAATCATTTTATCCATATATCCTCGTAAATGCCGTGTGCTAAAGCCCTGAATTCTACTTCAGCACTACTCCTAGCTACCACACTTTGTTTTTTGCTTCACCATATAACTAAATTGCTTCCAACAAAACAATAATAGCTAGAAGTTTATCTCCTATTTGTGGTACTACCTGTCCAATCGATATTAGTATAAATTTCTATATGTAAATGATCATTCTTCTTAAATAGTATCCCTTTTCCTTGAGTCTCTTTCAAATATCTTAGAATTTTGTAGACAACTTCATAGTGGGTTGGCCCTAAGGCATACAGGAACTGGCTTACCATATTGATAACAAAAGTAATATCTGGACGAGTGTGAGATAGATAAATAAGTCTTTCCATGAGTCCTGGTATTTCTCCTTGTCTTTTATCTCTGTACTTTTGCAGCTTGCAATTTTAAGTTTGGCTTAATAGGAGTTTCTATTATATAACAACCAAGTAAACCCGTTTCTTCATGTAAATCAACGATATATTTTCCTTGATTAACAAGGATACCATTTTTCTATTGGGTTTTATGCCCTAAAACTCATAGACATTAAATGTAAATAATTGACTGACATCAATAAAAAGTTATCGATGTTATTTCAATAAGTTTTATTGATTATGTTGTATTCTATTTTTTGTCTTAATAACAATAAATCCAATAAACTAACATCCTAGGCTGTCTTATGGGTCTTGAACTGTATGTGAAAGCATATAGGGACCAATGTTAAAGGTACAGTCTAAAGAGTCTATAGTATAGGGATAAGGCTAGGTATCTTATTCTGGTAACACTATGGATACGACCCACTTTGTATTTGATACAAATGCAATAATACAACGCGTTCGTGTAGGTGACATGTGAGTAAGGGTATCCTATGCAATGAGTTTGGATAAGACCTGACCGCAAAATAGTAACCACGAGATGTAACATCGTCGACTAGTTAAGTTTCCATTTCAATAAGATGATCTAGACAATTAGGTCTTAATCTTGATTGTATTATGAACTCGTGTTCACAAGTGATTGTCCTTTGATTTGTATGGGTAAGAGTGGCCAGGTCACCGACTCAATAAGCCTACCATTTTGGGGATAAGACCTAATAGGGAGTTGGGAACATAATAATACAAGATAAATTTCACCCTTCCTGACTTTAGGGTAAGTAGATGAGTGTTCTCTTAAGTGGTATCGTCGAGACTTGAATAAAGAGCTTTACCCTCTCACTGGCCTGTAAGGGATTTCTATTTAATGGTTGGAGCATAAACAGGTTGTTCATTAGAGAAGCTTTAGTATTTAAGGATATAGAAATAACCCAAGAATAAAATGGTAATTTGACCCAGTTGATGTTACGAACACTCGTGAAGGACTAACTTACTATTATTGGTCTATATCTGTGGACACATAAATATATCTGCAGTGAGAAGAGTGCAGTTGTGGGTCTTTAGTATAGTGTACCCACAGTTAACAAATATTGATTAATTTGGTTAATGAGTTTAATCAATTAATCTCATATCGTTGGAGCTTCTGATTTGTAGATCCATAAGGTTCTCTTCCTAGCTTGTAAAAGGAATTGAGGTAACTATATCTTGAATTGAGTTTGAAAGGTTCACATTCACTTTAGGAAATAATATAATATATAATGATACATTATAATATAAAGTTTATATTTTAATTAAAATTTTATATTATAAATTTAATTTTGGATATTA